>NC_061118.1:151768372-151888563 GCF_002878395.1 Capsicum annuum
ATATATATATATATATATATATATATATTTATATCAATAAAATAGTATATATATTTGTTATTTTTTTTTCAAAAAAATATCTAAAAATAATGTGGGAGGAATTTTTTTTTAAAAATAGTAATTTCTTACGTGGCATTGATGTGGCATTGATATGTAAGCGAATGTAACATATTCTCTGTTGTGAGAGTGATATTCAATTTTAAGGATGAAAATAATTCACTTTAAAAATATTAAAGGAGATAAATAAATAAAAATTAAATTTAAATGCTAAAGTAAATTTGGAAGTATAAGTAAGAGTTCCCATCTCATGAACAAGTGTGAATAAAAGAAGTTAATGTTCAAATATATATGCAAAATAGAGAAGGGCCAACAAAGTCATCATTATTTATGTTGGTTTTTTTAAATTATTAATTGTTGTTGATATTGTTTTCATCATTCTCAAGAAATTTTCTTAATATAGAATTGGTAATGGATCACATGCACTTAATATTACTTCGTTTAAAAAAGAATGATCGAATTTAACTTGACACAAAATTTAAGAAAATAAAAAATACTTTTAAATGTTATAGTTTTAAATTAAAAATATATTAAATATATTAAAATATTTTTTAATCTTATGATTTTAAATATGTCACATTAAAAGTTAAAATTTAAAGGTTACTAAAAAAAATTATTCTTTTTAAAACGAATGAAACGGCGGGAGTAGAAAATATATTCTTTGGATGTACATGCACACATACCTAGTAGAGTCAGAAGCTGTCAATAGCCAAATCATAACCAAGTTGACCTTCAAATTGAAACCACATATATGTTCAATGAATCCATGAATAAACAAAAGGGAAGTTTATCATCTTTGATGCTTAAATAATTTGGAGGAGCAACAATCAAATAAAAATTTTAAAAAATGGTGCTTCCACGAGTACATGTGGTCCTCATCGAAAAAGACAAAATAATCATGAAGTACAAGAATTAATTAATTTTGGTATGTAAGATTTACCTTGACGGAGCATCACTACTACTCCATATATCGACTTTTATTTGTTGATTTTAATTTCTTTTTTTTGCCATTTTATATATTTTTATTTTAATTATTAAGAGTTACTTATATTCAACTCATCTCTTAGTGAGTCAGAATAATATAATAAAATTACTATTTTATTTACTAATTTTTGAAAAATATGTCAAGTTAAACTTAAACGTAACGAGTAATAAATTTATCTTTGATATTGCTTAAGCACACAAATTAAATATTCTGTCCATTTTTTTTTAACTTATGTTTTCTTGGTTCAGGTGTTTTTATTTTTAGGAGGCGTGAAAGAGGGGAAGCCCACGAGCAATTATCAAAGATTTGTTTCTTAATCCAGTTGAAGATTTAATATGCAACTAAATATTAATGTTGTCTCGTATTAAGAACGAAAAAAATAAAAAAAGTTAACGTAGGTCACGAGTTTTAATGAGAAGTGGATAAGTTCATCCTGTGGAACATATTTAAGAAGAAAAGATTTGTATCACCAAAAAAAAAAAAAAAGGAAGAAAAGATTTAAATTATACACTAAATAGCTAAACTTGATTCGTTAGTAAGCGTATTGAAGAAAATCGAAAAATTGAAGTACTTAGGCCATGCATACAACCAAGCTTTTATTAAGTGGAAATTTGACTCATTTACACTGCTAATAATAAAAGAAGATGGCTAATTAACTATAATGAAGTTCTTGATCTGATCTTCATTTTCATTGATTATACATTCGAAGAAAAAGAACCAAAGCCCGATATATATATATATATATATCATCACGAACACTTTCTAATGAACAACATATTCAAAGAAATTCTAATTAAACTTGCAATTAATTAAGCATATAATTGAATTCCACATAATTCATATTCTTGGATATTCACACAATCGGAAATGATCCTCCCGCATCCACAAATTGTTTCTCCAGCTACAAATTAACCAATTAATTACAAAAATGAGTCCAAAGAACGTCTTTCTCACTTAGCCAAATTATTATACAATTAACGAAAAATGCATAATGATTAAAAAAGAAAGATAAATGAAAATCACCTTAAATAAAGCTTCGAGCTTGTTCTTGACAAGGGTATACTCATTCTTTACTTGTTGCAAACATTTTAAGCACCTGCAGTTATTGATTATTTGGTTTTATTAATTTCTATTATAACATAACATATTCAATGTAATCCACGAAACTGTCTGAACCTGATTCTTATCTCGTAAAGACAGAGATGAAAAAATTAAAATTCAAAAAAAAAAAAAGCACCAGTAAGAAAATTACTGTCTTACCCTTCAACGTTGTGGTCATCACAATAATTACGGAAGGCAATGCACGCTCGCTGAACTCTTTGTGCACCAATGCTGTAAATAAAAAATAAGAGTTTTAAATTCTATACACACTGCTAATAAATATAATTTTTTTTTAAAATCATCAGATTATCTAAAAGATAATTGCTCAAAATACTATCAATAAAAAGTGGGATTAATAATCTGAAAAATAAGAAAGTCAAAATATACAGATGGTTGTAGGGAGAAATAATTGAAAAAGAATCAAAACAAGAATAAGAAAAGATATATTTGTTGGAAATATTTACCTAGAGCTGCTGCCTTTCATTTGATGAACATGAGCATTCAGCTTCTTGAAATCTACATTAGCCTGATTGCTATTTTTACAAACCAAAATTCAAAAATTATGTTATAGGGTGACATCGTAAAATTTGTCAATTCATGATGTTACAGAAATAATAAGTTCATGATTTTTTTTTCTACCTAGCTAGTTCTCTTCCAGATTTGTATGTAAATCAGTGAGACAAATCAGAGGGGTTGTTAATTATGTAAGTTAATGACTCACAGAGCTTTGGCAAGTTCATTAAGAAGCCTTTCAGAATCTTCAAAGAAAAGGGACACAACTTCCACCACAAAGTCTGGATTGCTCTCATCTTGAAGTTGTTGCAGTTGTATAAACTGCTCATCCAGAATGTTCTTCTCACACACCCCGAAAACAAATAAGAAAATATCACCAAGAAAACATAATAATAAAAAGACAAAAAGCATCCCGCATTCATGCAGGGGTTCGTCCAGGGGATCGGAAGGGGTGTTACGTAGACAATCATATCAAGAAAAATCATCAAGGAAACATAATAAAAAGACAACCGATTTCATAAAGCATCTCGCATTCATGCAGAGAGTTCGTCCAAAAGCAAGGATGTTACGTAGACAATCTACCTAGGAACTGCTTTGTCGGCTTGAACATACCACCTATAGGTCTCATGGAAACAACTTTACTGCTGCTCCAATCACCTTTTCCATCAAGAAACCATATAATGAAAACAAATTGTTTTTTTCTTATTCAAATTTAGAAGTTTAAGAATTTACCTCATTGTACAAGGAAGTAGTATACTCAGCTAGTTTTCTTTGTAGTTGCTCCATGATTTTGCTATATCCACTATGACTTTCAACAAATTAACAGCTATCCTATTAATGAGAATTGAAGTTATATTAGTTCTAGTGCATAGAGTAGTTTTTTTTTTCTTGGAAAAGCACCCCAGGGGCACTCTTTTCTATAACAGAGAAAACTAATGTTCAATGAACTTTCCACACTCACTGTATTTATATTGTCACACACACACATTATTTTTTTATTTTTTTTTTCTCCTCTCACTTTCTTCTATTATGTTTCTGTTCCTTGTGCATCCTTAATGTCTAACCTTATTGTTTCTTGCAGCTATCTAGTTCATAAAATAGTAAAGCTGTCACAAGATCCAAAATATTTTTACCATGCCCTATTTATTTGTTTGTCTTTTTATTTATTTATAATTTTCTTTTTTCCTTTTTATTTTTGAATCACCTCTGATATTTCAAATTCAACTTAGAAATTAGAAATCTGAAGTTGAATGAAAAATTATTTGGGGAGTATCTTAAGTAAAATAATGTTTTTACACACACAACTTCAATAATTTTCAAGTGAAATCCACGTTCAAACACAACTTCATCGACTACTTTATGCATATATTTACTATTTAGTGTAAATACGTCTCTTAGAAGTATACTTATACAGTTATACTTAAATTGGTCATTGTTCTGGCTAATACGTATGCTCTGTTTTAGGATTAATTATGTCTGTTTAGTATTTGCTGGATTGAGGCTATATATATAGAAAATGTCTTATAAGTAACATTTATGGGTCGTTTAGTACAAAGAGAAGTTATCCATGAATTAATAATATTGGGATTAGCAATGCAGAAATTAATAATGCAAAGATTATTTTTTATCAAGTGTTCGGTTCATTCTATTAAAAACTTGATATATCATGTATTGTGTTTGAGTTTAAAACTCTACAAAATCTTCTTTATAATTATACCCTTAAATTTTTATGAGATTTTATACTTTATTTAACTAGTCAAATTACTCACCTTTTGCGCGATCCCGTAGAAAAGCTAAAATGTGAATAATAAATCTCACTCCGCTTAGTTGATCATTTATTTATTAAAAAATGAGTCTATTTGATTAAGAAATTTTTAAAACAACAAATAATTGTCATATTATACAGAAATAATTTTTAAAAAATGTAAAGCACACTATGTAAGATCATCATGGGCGGTTGATAATATAGTTTTAGATTTTTAAGTAATATATTTATTTGACCATGATCTTTTGTATTTAAATTAATCCGTTTGTAAATTGAAAATTACAAAATAGCATAAATGTACGTACTTCTCATTCGAAGCTATCAACCAACATAAGAGAGAAAATGATATTTAAATAGCACACACACAAAGTAAAAAGGGGATGGCAAATTAAATGTAACATGACAATCAAATTTATAGTGATTAGATTTAAAATGAAACTAAAAAGAAAATTTAATAAAAAGAATTGAAGGGTAATTAAGTCATTTAATTCTTTTATTCATGTATTGAGTCCATGAACTAGCTGGACTAAGTTTTAATGCATGAACTATTTTATTCAATATAACCTACCAAACTAGTCATTAGATTGTGGTGAAATAGGTAGGATTCATCCATCTTTAACCTCTCGAAACCAAGCCCTTAGGAAAATCCTATTAAGGACTTCCTTTAATTAATGATTTTATGCGGTGTGAATTCAAACTATCATAACAATTTGTAAAATATAAAATAGTAATACCATGCGTAACTTTTCTAGGTAAAATTCTTTCCATCGTTTCGAAAGAATTACTTATTAGTATATATATATATATATATATCCACAAATAAACTCTTGAGGGAAATATTATTACATGTGAAAGTGGTATAGAAGTAATAGAATAGAATCCAATGTTGCATGAGTTAATTTTGTTGTTAAGATGGAAAGGCATGGGCACTGGGCAGGTCAGTATTTGCTGAACATTAAAAAGGTGAAGGTGACCAGCCATGTTGCATCAATATCTCCAAGATTTAGTTGGTAGATTCTGTCTGCATGCATTGCATATTCATATTCAATCATCTCATATTACCAATGCTGGATATATTCTTTTTTTTCCCCCTCGATTTAATCCTTCTCCTAATTAGGCCCTCTGCACCATGAACAAGATTGGTCGAAAATTAGCTTTACAACATAATTCATATTTGTATCATGGTATCTGTCATATCCATTAATTCTTATTTTTTGGATATTTGACCCTCGTATTATTTTGTCCATTGTCCATGGTATAATTAACAGATCTGACTGTGCAAAGGTGTTGAATTATCTCATATGGAGGGTGGAGCGAAAACTTGTCATGTATACGTGTCATCTTTTAAATTTTAAATTTTTTCAAATGCCTTATCAATATATTGAATTGACAATTGTAGTGATTCAAGTAGATACTTAAAGAGCAACCGATTTGCATTATGCCACGTAAGACATATACATTTAATTGTTCAACTATATAAAAGTTACAATGTATAATTATAACACTAAAAGTTGATGTGCACGCAACGCATGCCCCTAAAACTTTGTTAAAGAGCATTATTAATCTTATTATTTAATTGTGATAATATTGAAAGTTAAGTAAACCTGAAATAGCGTACCGTCACAACAAATCTGTCCTATTGATATCCTTGACATGTGAAAGTGAAAGCCAAATCAAACCATCTTATCTTGCCCTCAACTTGTTTCTATCTAAAGTTAACAACGATCTTATCTAAATCCAGTGAAATAATATCCCTTACCTACTCTTTTTTATTTTTATTTTTTAACATGATTTGTTAACTAATCAATACTTCTTTTATTGAAATTTTATCTCACATTTAAACAACTATATATATAAGGATTTATAAAGGGAATCTCTTTCTGGTCTGTTTGTTTTGTTGTGTTGTGTTATTGGTTCAAATTTTGCTAGAAGGAGATAATTATTAGTCCCATATATGATATAAGTGTATGGGATTGTCCCCCCCCCCCCCCCCCCAAAAAAAAAAAAAAAAAACACACAACCACCATCGAACAATAATAATAAGTTAAAATGCTACTAATTACCTTTCTTCAACATAATGAAGAAAACTCAAAGGGAGTTCAAGAAGTGAAAAATAATACTACTCACATTTATGTCATAATACACTTTATCCTAAAAAGTAGAGAGATTTTTCTGTATTGTTAAAGAATTTCAGTGAATTAAAATAATTCAATACGTCCCTCAATTAAATACATTTCAAATGGAGGAATGGCATGGATTTTCTTCAAAGAGAATCATTATTCGTCATTCGATTCCTTTTTGGATTTTACGCTATTGTGATGTGGATATTTATTTGTACACTTTTGTTTGTGAAGAATAAAAACAAAACTTTTGTCATAAATGTTGATTTTTCTTTAGCACGATGGAAGGGAACAAAAGGACAGGTGTCGACCACACAATAACACACATTTTTGGGACATTACATTCTTTCTAGCTCTAACATTATACATATTGCATCTAAATTCAAGAGTTTTAGGTTTTGTTTGGTATGATGAGTATGCATTAGGTTTAGGTATTATTAAAGTATTGTTTGGTATATTTTTTAATTAATGTATAACAAATGCACATTTTATTTGGTATTATGTTAGGCATAATTAATACATGAAAAATAATGATATTAGTAATGGAATGGACTTTGATGCATGCATTAGCATGAGTAGAGTAGAGACACAATAGTCCCTCTAAACTCTTTCCACATTATTTCCATTATATATATTTGTAGAAGATATTTTTTTCTTTTTAAAGAAATATGCAAAGCAAGTTATCTTTAACACACCAAAACAAACGTTGCATAGAAAATAATTTCAGTATAACTAATACATCATATTTTGTATTATTCTCGTACATATATCCCAACACCAAACTACCCCTTAAGCTATATACATTTCTACATCAGTAGATTATCACCTGTTATAAGATTATTTATACGTATTGCAATAAATAAGCCAAATGAGAACAAAATTAAATGTAATGCAAATGCCAGCTTTGATATTCATAGTGGTATTGTTAGTGTGGTGGAATATTGATACACACTGTTGGAGGAGATTTCATTGATGGACAAGTAAGGTTTTTAAATAAATTACCTAGCTAGTCCGTTGGCTTATAGAGATAATGGATATTTGGAAATCAGCGAATCAAGTTGCTCATGCTGTTGGGTTTAACGGAATGAGGGTTTATATCGCACCATCTTTCAGTTCTGATGCAGTACTCATTAATTTTTTATTTGAGTAGTAATTGAGAAGACATATTTTTCTTAAAAAAGAGTAGCTTATTTTTATAATTTCAAAATACACATTTTTAGATTCTTATACTACACTGATAAATATATAAAATTTGAACTCTCTAAATTTAAAGTTTGAAAAACTATATGCGAAGAAATTGTAGGTGGCTTTTCCCATATATGAGTCCAAATTGTGTCCATACTATAAATGAAGAATATGAATATATAAATAGTAATAAAACTTCAGAAAACCTCTATCATTGGGGGCACTTGCATTGTGTCCAGATCATAATGAAAGCTGTAGCATATTACTAACAGGGAGACAAATTTTCCTTCACATTCCCCTCCTACTATGCCCTTGTTTTTTCCTTTCACATGACTTGGCAAATTTTTTCTGCAACTGCTTTTTTCCTAATCACACCTAATTTTTCTTTAACTTTTTCTTTGGATTTTAATGAGCTAACTTGGTTTTGATTAATTAGTACCCTATATTCCAGTGTTGCACGACATGCTAAATAAGGAAGATAAGTGTAACATTATAAATTACGGTAAAAGTTTATGTTATGAACGTACACACCTAAGTATGTACAAAAAAATTAATATATGAAAATTGATGTGGGGTGGGGGGGTATGACTGAGACCACACAGAACAGGAAGTCATGAAATTATAATATTAACATGATCCCTTACTCCAATAACAGAATATCAGCTTTTAATTTGCACGAATTGATTAATATAGTATGTTCCAAAAAATAAAGGAATTGATTAGTAATTGATATTGGTGGTTAGTTTGTCAGTGGCTGTATACTTCTTAAGCGGAATTGAAGCAAATAATTTGATCATTTTGGGTATCTTATAGAATATAATTAAAAAGAAAAATATCATTATGTTATAAAATAATAAAGAACAAGAAGAAGAGCAGGGAGAATAGAGAGAGTGATTCTTATTTCTTCGATCTTGAGGGATGGATTACAAGCAAAACCCCTTTATTTATAGGGGAAAACTAACCTAGGGGTTTGTAACTTTTCCATAAATAGACATACACAATATATGGTAAAGTAGGTATTCACTATATATGGAAAAATAAACATTCACTATATATGGTATATTTATAACACTCTCCCTTGAATGTCTAATTGATAGATAATGTGCCTCGTAAAAACCTTACTAGAAAAAATTCAGTGGGAAAAAAAATCTAGTAAAGAAAAAAGAGTACACATCTCTAACAATACGCATATAGGCTGTCTCATTAAAAACCTTACAAGGAAAACCCAGTGGGACAAAACCTCGTAAGGAAAAAAGAATACAGCGCGTATTAACTCTCCCTCATGAGATTAAACCTTTGCATTCCGATCTTGTGCACCATCTTCTTGAAAGTTGCAATTGAAGGAGACTTGGTGAATAAATCAGCCACATTATCACTTGAACGAATCTGTTGCATGTTAATATCACCATTCTTTTTGTAGCTCATGTGTATAAAAAAGTTTTGATGAGTGTGCTTCGTTCGATCTCCTTTGATGAATCCTCCATTAAGATGTGTTATGCATGATGCATTTTCTCCATATAAAATTGTGGGTAACTTTTCATATTTCACACCATATTTTTCTCGAATGAGATGTATCATAGACCACAACCATACACATTCTCGGCTTGCTTTATGAATAGTTATTATCTCAGCATGATTTGATGAAGTGACTACGATAGACTGCTTTGTATATCTCCAAGATATTGCAGTAACACCACCTATGAACATATAGCCTATTTGAGACCGAGTTTTATATAGGTCAGATAAGTACCCAAAATCAGCATGACCAATAAGATCGGGACTGCAAACTTGCTAACAAATTAACTAAAAAAAAAAGCTATATCAGGCCTTGTAGTATTTACAAGATACGTTAGTGCATCAATTGCATTAAGATATGACATTTCATAACCAAGGAGTTCCTCATTCTTTTCTTAAGGTCGGAATAGATCCTTATTCAATTTTTGCATGTTTCTCATTTAAGGAAACACTCTATTGCTTTTAAAAACTCTCCAATAATTTCAATGATACTCAAATCATCAAATTATATCTTATGGGGATAATAAAAAGTTTCCTAGAAACTTTATATGCTTTAGGCATTTTGAATCCTTTAGGGATTTTCATATGGATGTTTGTTAAGTAACAATATCCAACATGTCAAGTGTGACATCTTCAAGTGTCTAGACTGCAAATCAAATAAGTTTTACGCTTACCAAAATGTATCCTTTCAGGTCACTTGATAAATGTTTCTACGTTAACATGCTTAAATAAACGTAGAATTCGAATCCTCGTAATCTTTTACAATATTACGCCAATAATTATATCAAAGATATTATTGATGATATATCATTTTGTATCGGTTCACAATATGACATAATGTTTTGAGACCTCATCACTTCATTATTTCAGATACCTGGACCTCTCATAGGTTTCATGAAGTGTTATATCGTAGGCTCTTCAAGAGCACATTGCCTTCTTATTATGATTATTTGCTCCTTATCCCTTTCAAGAATTATTTCATTTGAAACCGATTAGTCTACCACACTTCATGCATGCGTAGATTTTGTCCTTTAGGAACACAAAAAAAGAGCACTTGCGCTTAATATGAGATGCTTTCGGCATTTGACTTGAATTATCTTTTGAATGAGGATCTAGTGATAATTCCTAACATATTTCATAGCGCTTATAATCTCCCCCTTATGTTAGAAAAACTAACATACATCCTCTACTTCTTTGTGAAATCCATCTTTGTGTATTATGGTATATTCATTAATTATATACCGCACATCAAAATTATTAGATGGAATAATTGATTCCGACCTTGAACCAATTGAAAGGGAAGAAATAATCATAATTTATTAGTCTAATGCATGCAAGTGCTATTGCAATATATCATATTTCAGACCAATACATGAAGTTTTGTTCTCATTAACAATGGTTTGGATATTTATCAAAGGCATTCAATGCTAAACCATCATCATCAAGATAAATTATCTTAATTACACAATTTGAAAGTCATGCTTAACTCAATTTTATTGAGCAAGCAACTTTATGAATGTCAAACTGCAGGTTGACAATAAATGTAAATGTGATCATCTTATTAATGCATCATTTTAACATATCACATGATAGATGAACGGGCCCTTATTCACCTTTTATAATTTCTAGATTTTAAGGGATCCAATCCCAATATTAGTTGGTCCAACCAACTTATCATGAGAACAAACGACATAAACAATTCTTGAAGAATCTTTTAGTTCTTCAATACATGCACATCTTCGAGATGTCACAATCGTTTATATCAATTTATGAACTTTTATTCTAGTAAACTCCAAGTTTACCATGACATGTACTTTTTCTTTAGTAAATTTTAGATTTACTATTACATAAATAAATTTTAGATTTACTACTTCAGAAGTAGATTTTAAAATTATTCAACCTCTTTTGGAGGTGAGTTGTGATACAATCACAATCAAGTGCACGTTTGCATTAATAAATTTCTCATTCCTCAGGAATGGAATATAATTGTTCCTTAAGCCTATCAAATTATGATAGCTTATAACCTCTTTCAAGATTTTGCTAATTCTGAAGCAAATCGAGGCATACATATGATATACAGAAATTTTTTTTCTCTAGCATATCTTATAATCATATAAGCGTGTGAAAATTTCATCACTTTTGATGATCATTATCATATTGTCCCTCCACGCGTATATTCGTGCATTCAATCACTTGTCTTCTTTCAGACATATTATGCACTGTTACCACATACACCTCAAGAATGAAGTAAGTTGTCATATTTCAGACATATCATATATTGCTACCACATGCACTTCATAGAAAGGAGTATATTCAATGGGTTGCATTTCATGACTTTTCATCAAACACCCATTATTTTGCCTTAGCCATCACAATATCATCAATATGGTGTATTGAGATTCAAACTCAATATTTGATCCATATAAAGGCGTCTTAGGCATGAATCGATGGGACTTGAACCCAACATATTATCATCCTTTTTGATAATATTGTTCTTGAGAAATAAATTTATAATATAAATGGTTCCAAATCAATTATTTTTTCTCAAATCCAATAATAATTATATTAGTAGTAGCAAAAGAACGATAACATAAAGAATTACTAATCTTGAAATCGTTCAGATTTAAAATCTCACCTTGTTTGGAAGAGTCTCGTGCTGGTATGTTATAAAATAATAAAGAACAAGAAGAAGAGTAGAGAGAATAGAGAGAGTGATTCTTATTTCTTTTTTTGAGGGATGAATTACAATGAAGCAAAACCCTTTTATTTATAGGGAAAAATTAAGGGTCTGTAACTTTTTCATAAATAGATATACACAGTATATAATAAATTAGATATTCACTATATATGATAAAATATACATTCTCTTTATATGCTATATTTATAACAAAATTTTTGAATTAGTTGGATAAATAAATTCAGGAGATCAGAGTTGAGGCTAAATCATATTTCCTTCTAGAGTGTTTGACCATGACAATTTTTATTTTTTTTCCCTAAAAATATTTCACTTTCACTTTTCTCACATAAAGTAAGAATCAATTCCAACTTTTATATTCTCAAACACAACTTTAACTCCAATTCCAAAAAGTTTTTACTTTTATGACGAAACACCTAATTGATTGGATTAATTAGTGCTCTCTAATCCCTCCGTCCATATTTAGTCGTGTATATTTAACATATTCCTTAACAAATAATAAATAAATACTAATTTTATTATGTCATTTAATTATTCCAAGTCATGTAACTATTGAAAAATGAACTGAAAATGTGAACCAGGGATATCCTCATCTACCTTTTTGACCAATCAGATATGCTACATAATGAAAAGAGAATATTCGATCTCAACTTTTATATATTTCCCCATTTCAAATTGTTTATTATATATTTTTTTATCCTTCTAAAAAAGAATGTTTTTTTTTTCCTTTCTGACAATTCTTTAATGGCTAAGTTTTCACATAAAATTAAAAGATATTTTGGTATACTTAATATATTTTTAGTTTAATATCATAAGATTAAAAAATTTTCTTTAATTTACTCATCTTAAATTCCGTACAAAATCAAAATCGCACAAACAAATTAAAATGAATGGAATATAATTTTTACCAAAATCTCTAAATTAACCTTAGAAAATTCGGATCTAGTTAGAAAGATCGACCTGAAAATTGTCAGCTGGAGATAACACAAATTAAGTAGATATGCAGGAACAAGACATCATCATATCCATGTACGATTTGACCTATTTCTTGGATGACATGCAATACTTCTGTATATCACACCAAGGGATAAACAATGTGGGATATATATATATATATATATATATATATATATATATATATATATATATATATATATATATATATGCATATATATCTAGTCCAAAATAAGGGACCACTTTGCCAATTTGATCTCAATAGTTACTATATGGTAGCTAGCTAGGTGTTGTAGAGACTGCACATTTTTGGATGATCTAGCTAGGTATCCAAAGCATTCATTCAATAGTACATGCAATCAGAGCCTTTGCTCCGGGGCTCATCTTAACTCTTTTGATGAAAAATTATACTATTTTTATATTATTTTTATATGATTAAAAATATTTTTTATACACATATAGTAGATGTTGAACTCCATTCGACTAGTTTATATATATACTTTTGAATCCCTCAATGAAAGTTCTGGCTCCGCCACTGCATGCAGTCATTGTCATAGATTTTTGTAACATATATATAGGTTAGGTTAGGTAAACCACAATCACCAATATGGAGATCTTGATTACGAACTCACTCAAATAGCAACGTTGAGCAGCTCAAGATCAATTATGAGATAGTAGAGAGTGTATTATATGGAGTTCTCTTTATTGGATTCCGGATGTTCCCTTTTTGTATTTTATTTTATAAAGGACGTAGAAATAATCTAGTCATGAAGATGATTTTGCATTATTCATTGATTTATAAAGGACCAATGAAAGAAACTCCGAAAATTGCATTATTCGATGATTTTGAAGATGAGAGATCTTGAACTTTTGACTTTTTTTTTGCCCCATGAGTAAATTAAAACTTCGGAATCAAAAGTTAAAACTTGATGTAATTAGACAATACATACGGTATAAATGGAGTCGAAAGTTCAAGATTAGACAAGGTGGGGCTTTAATTTGGAGGATTGAAAAGTCTTGTTATATATAGTAGTAACCATAATGAAAATGTGTCCGGCTACTGTTCAATTGGCACGCGAGACCAGAAATATGGGATATATGTGGCTATGTCGGTCGTACTTCATAATATGTATATATATGATCAACCACCTTTGAGATTGGACCTGTGCCTCAGCATGCATGTTGCATAAAATCCATAGCATCCCCCCCTCCCCCCCCTCCCTCCCTCCCTCTTGAGTTGGCTACACCTCCCCTTCACGAATCTATTTTTATCCCTGACATAAGACCTTTGTTAGGTCTTGTGAAATGATAGAATTGGACTTTATGAGAGAGGTGTTACGTATACTGTGAAATGATACACATAAGCGGAGTAATATCGAGTTGTGTAGTGAGATGAATGATCCTTAAGAGGTCTCGAGTTTGAGTCTAGAAAGGGAGAAACTCCTAACAAAGAGTGCTTCCCTTTCTTTATGTGTAATTACTAATTACGCAAGCAAGATGAATTTTAACTGGTTGGAATAGCGATTTTGAATTAAATGAGTCATCGAAGTTAAGCTTTATTGCTTGGCAAATTATACAGTCTTATAAATAGCTCTATTTGATGTTGTGTTTTTTTCCCCAAGAGGCTAGCTATCGAAGCATTTGCGCTCCACTGACACCAAAGAGTATATGGACCTCCTTTTCATGCTCTAAAGTCCTAGCACTAAGATACTTACGGAATCTCAGATCTCTCTACACACGAACAACTTGTCTTTTTAATATGTAATTTCAAGCGAGAATTCAAGTTCTGCTTGTTCCCGGATATTGCATCTTCCCTGCCACATTGTTTCAACCAAAGTAGAGAGAATGTCTCTCAAGTCTCTTTAATTAATTAAAAGATTACAGGTGAATCTCGTAATATTATCAAGTTAGAAAGGTAAAGCCATTCAAACAAACAATTAGAGGCAGTTGTTCGACGACTGTATTAGTTGTCAACAACTATCAGAGTTGTTCAACAACTTCACACAGTGGTCGAACAACTTTGCACTGTTATCGAACAATTTTGATAGTTGTTGGACCTTTTTTTTTTAAGATATTGAGACAATTTTTATAGTTGTTGGAACGAAAATGTTAAAATTAAAAAGTGAATTTTTTTTTTGTCACTTTTACCTCATTTTTAAAACTTAAAGGACTCCACTTAATTGATAAATTTATTTGCTACTTTTAATTCAAAATCTTTGGTTCAACAACAGCTTCTTAGCGACCTAATATATTCCAAGACCAGCAACAGCAGCGGATAATCTCATTGTGATAGTTTTCAGTAAATTTCCTAGAAAATATCATATGATATATGATCCTATCTGAAAGAACAGTTGATTTTTGTAAAGAGCTACTATTGCTATGTATAAATTTAGGTAAAATTCTCATAAATATACTTATTAGTGATATTTAAAAATAACTACAAAACATAGCTGTATTTTATATTTTTTTAATTGCAAATATACATTTATATATGTATTTCTAATTAGAGGCACAATTCTTGTTTGCACGTGCACACTGTCGTTTGAGTCTATGCTATCAGTGTATATACAATGTATCAAAGTATATGGACTGATACAACCACATTTTGAAAAAAAGAAGAAGAAGATATTGCTATTTAACTCTCACGAACAAAGAAAAAGTTCAAATAGTAAGTCAATTGAGTAACTAAGATTTTCCGGCAAAAGGGGGCTCTAATCTTGCTACTTACAAAATTTTCCCATAAAGTTACGATTATAATAAGATAGAAAGGAAAACTTATCTAAATATATCATATTTAGGAAATATTTATCATTTATAGCTATATAATTTTAATACATGCATAATTCACTTTTAATACATAGTATAAATTTTTTATCAAAACAAGCGTTATAAATATAAAACACTTGTAATACATATATATGTATAATTTACTTTTAGTATTAGTGTATACAACTATATTGCATGCATAACTCGTTTTTAATATATAATGCATTTTTTTAACCAAAACAAGCACAATAAATTTTAATATACTTCTAATACATTTATATTGCATACTTAATTCACTTAAAATATATAGTACAATTGCTATAGGTGATAAATATTTTCTAAATATGATATATCTAGGTAATCAGTAAATATTGTATACTCAAATAGGTAATATTTCTATAGGAAAATGGGCCTGCGGACCAAACTAGTTGGGCCTAAGTCATAGGTTGGACGTGGTATACGTAGTTTAGGCCCGGAAATGTGTCAAACTGTACACTACTAGAAATACGCTGTCATATTTACTATATCTCGTAATATCTCATAAGTTATAAAAAAAACTTTCATCAATTTACATTTTCCACTTAAATGACATGTCTTCTCAACTTCATTCTACTTACTTTTTATGGATTAATCCATCTATGAAATTGTTGGATATTCATTTGCATTTTCTTCTTTTTTTTCTTTAATGGAGTAGTATTTTTTTCAATGTTTTTTTCCTTTACATCTTTTTTCATGCTATGATAATCATCATTTTGATGAAGATCATATAAATATCCTTTAGAATTTCTTCTAGTATAATAATTGTACAAGTTCATCAAGATGAAGAAGAAAGTTTGATGGCGGTGTAAAATTTATCAAAGAGAGAACTGATTTAATTTGATACAAGTTTATCAAGATAAAGAAAGAAGTTTAATTGTCTTGAAAGATTCGTCAAAGAGATTATCAAATTAATTAGTTTGATATAGTATAGAAGTTTGAATTATATATATATGTGTGTGTGTGTGTGTATTTTTATTGCTTATTTTAGATTCTTTAATTAACTATTTTGTTAAATGCAAGAAATGTATCATTCGAGAACAAGACTTTATTACAAAGTTTTATACTATGTCACGGGCAACGAAAAATATCTTCAACTTATTGCTCTGTGGATAACATAGAGCTTATTGACTCGTAGTTCTTTTGGCCAATGATTCATTATTTTTGGCTCTTTTCTTTACTTTTCTAATCTTCTTTTTGTTTGATTCTCTCTAATTCAAATGTTATATCATTCAATTTTCATATTTAAGCGTCTTAATTTAATATTTTTTTTTGAAGTATCAACAATTTAAAAAAAATATCTGACATCAACAATATATATATACTATTGTCAAAATGACCGGACAAGGACTTCACAAGATGGCAAATTTATTTTTTGATCTTTAAGAAAAAAAATCATATATTTTGTATATATAGATATTCACATCAAAAATTAATCTATTAAAATCAAACTCCACATTACTAATAAAAGTAAAGAGAATAGTTTCATCAATATAAAAAATATTTTTTTAAAAATAAATTCACTAGTATATTATAATTGAAACACTTGAAAGATTCCCAATTTACACTACAATTTTTTCTTTTTCCAGTTATTCAATTGTACGTTTTAGTAGCTGTATGGCCTGAACCAAAAATGAATTTAGTTAAATTCTAATGTATAATGAAACAGCTTTTATGAATTTGATTGCAAATATATCATTGTATTTAATGCTACCAGCAACCTCTGGTGATTTGACAAGTGGTATCTACTCATCTACTATAATCAATGGCGTCTCCTACAATTTCACATTATTGTTGACTTTCTAATATCATTAGTATTCCCTCCGTGTAAAATTAATAAGGAGCTCAAATTAATTAATATGATATTATTTAATCTTTGATTAGATAACTCTTCTTCGTTAATATTCTCTCCGTCTCATTTTATTCCTCCAAAATTTTCTAATTTGATTTTTTATTTTACTTGTCATTTTTCATTAATCAAGACAAGATAATTTTTTTTTCTTTTTTAGCCTTAATATTAATTATTTTTTTCTCCAAATTAAAATGTAAACATTATTTAATAGGGGTACTATGATAAAGTAGTCATGTTATTAATTGTCTTTTTTAATTAATGTGCAATGTCAAATTAGGACGAGTAAAATGAGACGGAGGGAGTATGTATAGTTGAAAAAAGTGATTAATTATTTCTTGAATTATTAAAGATGTCTATTATATTAAGATAAAATTATTTAGCAAATATATCAAATAATTTGAGACGGAGGAAGTATGAATCGACGGTGTTCTACCCTTGTCATTAGTGAGAATATTTCTTTTCTTATGCGCGAATTCAATTAATTAGTTGATTCATAACTTAATTGCATCAAAATAGTCAAAACATTATAACTCGAAAACTAAAACAAGTAAAGATAAAATTGTTTTAGCTCCCATCTGAACGAAGGAGAAGACTTTGATGGTTGTAATTTGTAGGAAGAATTTCAATAAGTTCAGCTTGTTAAAGTCAAATCTATATCAATGTAAAAATTTGAAAATAATCACTTACCTTTTTGATTTCTTAAATTGATAAGTATTTTGTTATAAAATTTATGGATCGACCCCAACACATTCATTTTGTACCTGTAGGAACTACAAGATCAGCCCACGAATGTCTTCAGTATTCAGGGATTGGTCCATACTTTAGTTTTCATCTTGTTCTTTGTCATAATGCAAGTTTTGAGGCGAGTTGGAAGAGACATTCCTAAGTCTAACACAAATGAGAAATATATAATTAATAATTTAATTATTTTTTCTAATGTATCCTGCCAAAAAATTTTAAATCACGTCCGCTTGCATTTAATTTAGCCTTCCCAACTTATTGCATTTAATTCAGTCTTTTCAAAAATAAATGTCATGTTCACATTTTGATTTATTTTGCATTTTTCTCATTGAATAGCCCCACTCCTCCCTTTAAATAATAGGATGTGTTTTTGTTTTTTTTCCCCAACATAATTAACATATTGATTTATTTAATTCATGAGTTACGAAAACTTAAAATACTCTTATTTCTTAATTACAGAATTTGAGAGGATTATGCACAATTAAACCTCGAACTTCTTGCCATTGACAAATTCTATATCTCATGATAATTGTTAACGAATCTTCAACATTGATGTTAATATTTGTAGGAAATTTGGAATGATACCCCCATACCTGAAAAATGATGTACATGTGTAAGAACATATTAAAACATATTTTTAGTTGGGGAACTTTTGTTTAATACTCCCTCCGTCCCATTTACTTGTCCCAAATTGGGATGGCACAACAATTAAAAATAATAATAAATAACATGGTTAGTTTACCAAAGTATCCCTATTAAATGATGTTTACATTTTAATTTAAAAAAAGTTAATTAATGCAAAGGGTAAAACATAGAAAGAAAAGTTTGTCTTATCTTGATAAGTAAAATGGAACATCAACTTAGCCAATTTGGGACGGGTAAAATGGGACGGAGGAGTATTCCGTTATAATTTGATTATTGTGAAAGGTTTTTTAAAATATAAAATGATTTTGACATTTTTCCGTAGGTGTTGGAGATGAAAACTTTTTTTTCTTATAAAAAAATTCTAAGTTTATGTTTTGATTTGACTTTTTGTTTTAGTAATTTTTGAAACATCTGAGATTCGAAGAATACCTTTGACAGATCTTTTCTCTTACTATATTGGAAATAAGGCGCTTTTTAATTTTTTTTATTTTTTTCACCTAGTTATCACTAAATCAACTCACCTAATTGGAATATTAAGAAACTTTCTAATTTATTTTCGTGTGAAATATTATTATTTTTTCTCTTTTTATTGATTCAATCATGATATCCATAAAAATAGCTCCCGAATATTATTGAGTGAAAAATTTCAAAGAAGAAATATTAGTTTTTTATTTGTGCCTCATCTTGGTAGTTACTAGGTAGGGTCGGTGAGCGACAATAAATCATTCTTAAAACCGACTCAAAGATCCGATAAACTTGTTTAATACTTAGACCATTTCTCAAAGAAAATTTAAAGATTTTTTTTTTTTTTTTTTTTTAATAAAAGACAATAGTTTGAATATATTTCAATTCGAGTATTAAAAGACGGCTAGTTTCGTTTTCATAAAATAAGTAAGGGAGATATTATTGGAGGCGGAGGACGTACAGTAATAGTAGTTTTAAGGAAAGATAAAGACATTGACAAATGATTGTAAGAGCTGTATTTCCTAATATTATTTTGCTTCCTCCAAAACAGAATTTCAAGTGTCAACGTATTAACATACACACTTGCATTGCTTTTTATTAATTTGTCCAATCATTGTAGCTAGACAATATTGAAGTACTTCAACTCCAATCAGTTGAAAAAACTACTGTAGTATTTTTTTCTTCATTTCATGTGTTCTTCAGCACAATGATATTCCTTAATTTGCAATCCAAAAAAGTAACACGATTAATTACCCTAGTCCTGATTTACTTGTTCTCAAATTGTACAACATGTTATTCAAGTTGCATGAATGGCTGTGATATAGCTTTAGCTTCCTTGTTCATCTGGCCTGAAGTGTACCTCCCCGTAATATCCCAACTATTTAACAACATATCGTACAGTGATATCCTTGAATGGAATAATAACATCACGAGCACGTTTATCCCGACAGCAACCAGAGTTAACGTAGCTTTTCCTTGTGATTGTCTTAATAATGGTGAATATTTGGGTCATGTATTTACATATAATGTTCGTGCCAATGATACTTATGATCTCATCGCGACCAGGCGGTATTCCAGTTTGACGAATAAGGAGTCGTTGATGAGGGATAATAGTTATCCGGATAACAGTTTCCAGGATAATAATGTGACCTTGAAAGTGACAGTGAATTGTTCCTGCGGGAATAAAGATGTGTCCAGGGATTATGGATTGTTTATTACGTATCCGATGAGGCCAGGAGAGAATTTGGAGTCTATCGCGTTGGCGACTAATACTAGCTCGAGGCTGATAGAAATGTACAATCCGAAGGTGAATTTCAGTGCTGGCAGTGGATTGCTGTACATTCCAGGCAAAGGTGAGGTCGAATTAAAGAAACTAAATAACACTCCTAGTATATTATTGTAGTGAATTTGATGTAAGAAAATGTAATATAATTGTTTCAAGACAAATTTGATATGTTATAGAGTAGAAATTAGTGTAATAGTAGCATATTTTCAATGTTCGTTCCACATGATTTTTTTCCAGTTTCTTTTAAATGATGATTGTCTCTTTGGTACAGTGTTGTTGTTGTGATGGATCTTCTATTTGTAAATCCTGTTTTTATCCATGTATATACTTGTTTTATGCAGATAAACTCGGGAATTATCCACCTGTACCAACCAGGTACCATTTTTCAGATTTATAGTCATATATTGAGCACCTTATCTTAACACATGCTTGCATACTGTCTTAACGTATTTGGTCATCCATGTTTCCGCTGGCTTGCAGAAAAGGTGAACAATCCTTTCCTTTTCTTTCTTTCATGTTGATGGAAAGTATGGTGCCACGTAAGCATATTGATTATTCCGCGTGCGTCTCCTCAGGTTCATCAGGTAAAATTATAGCTGCAATAGCAGTAGTTGCACTAGCCGGAGTTTTGTTATTGGTAGGCATCGTTTATGTGGGAATTTATAGAAAGAAGGAACAAAAGGTTGCAGCAAACATCCCGGAATGTTCTGGTCAATCTCATCCATCTAGTCCTGGTAATAATAAATCTCACTTCTTTTTCCTTCTACTTCTTTGATCTCTCCAAATTTCAAGTTTAAATCTCTTTCTGGACAAAGCCGCCAGTTATAAGTGGCCACCTAGATTTAAAGATTAAACATTTTCACAGCAAAAATTGTTTACAGTGCCTGTTAGGATATTTATTCTGATGCTTTAACTTCATGGATGGAGCCTTGCTTTGTCTCTTGAAGTGTCTAATGTTTTCTCACATGGATTAACATACTTGCAAGCATATTCGGAGTAGTGCAATCACTGTCAAAAGGGATTTTGTTGTGGTGGTCATCAAAACGTTACATGGGAGAGTGACTGCTTGTTCCACAAGTTCATTACCAATCTTTCTCCTGAATAAAGCCTAAGGCACTGACCTTGTTGATGGTGCTTCAGCAGGCTATTCGGGCATACATGTGGATAAATCAGTGGATTTTTCTTATAGAGAACTTGCTGAAGCGACGAATGACTTCTGCGCATCCAATAAGATTGGAGAAGGTGGTTTTGGAGCGGTCTATTATGCTGAACTGAGAGGCAAGGTCTGCAGTTCAAACTTTTGTATCCCCGTGACTGCAAATTTTGTCTATCTACCATTAGAACTTAGAAATATATTACGAAATCAGCAAGGAGAACACAAATATTGCATTTAGTGTCAGTCCTTGATTATAAAAATGAATTATAGGGTACGAAGGAAATCTAGCTATAATTGCTTGAAATGACTTTCAAGATCATTGGGAAGATTGATATTCAAAACTCATCGAAACAAATTTTGATGTATTGATAAGAATTGATCCAACATGACTCTCCGATAGAGGAGGTGAAGTAGAATTGCAAGGCCTAATGCTTAGATTCTTTTAACAAGTATACCATGAGGCAATTTGCAGGGTGATTAAGAGATGTCAGAGTGGTATCAACTGAAATAGACTGAAAATGTGGTTAAAATATTACTATGAAAGGTAGCAATGTCTATGCTAATTCTACATTTGAAAATTTTGATACAGAAAGCAGCAATAAAACGAATGAATAGGGAAGGAAGAACAGAATTTCTTGCTGAACTGAAAATTTTGACGCGTGTTCATCACCTGAACCTGGTATGATCAATATCTTCTCTGTCAGTCGATGAATTTTGAGCATTGAATGTTGTTTTACGGATTTCCTCTCCCATTTCCTTCCCTTTATATTTTAATCATTCTACTCCGAATACATTAATCTTGTAAAGCTGCAGGCATATCATTTAATTGTTCTGGTGATGAAACTGAAATGTGGTATCATTTAATTCTTTTCTCTGATGCTGAATGTACACAGGTGTCCTTAATTGGGTATTGTGTTGAGAGGTCCCTCTTCCTTGTATATGAATTTATTGAGAATGGCAATCTAAGTCAACATCTTCGTGGTATGAGAACTATACAAGCTATAGCAATATGATGGAATAGTTCGTTCTTTTTGGTTTTCTTCGTACTTATATTTGTGATGTTTATACGCTTATGGATCTGTTAGTTGTTTGGTATATCTATTCCCAGGGGAACATGTATTGCCCTGGTCAACACGGGTGCAAATTGCACTGGATTCAGCCAGAGGTCTTGAGTACATACACGAGCACACCGTTCCCTTTTACATCCATCGTGATATCAAATCAGCAAATATTCTTATAACCAACAACTTTCACGGGAAGGTATCTTTAAGGCCCCAGTAAGTTGTTTTTTTCAACAATTTCTATAATCTCCTAACTTGTAAATCACTCTCAGATTGGAGATTTTGGTTTATCGAAGCTTGTTGATAGCGGAAATCCAACTAAGCATTCACGTTTCCTGGGTACATTTGGATACATGCCACCAGAGTAAGTTTTTTTCACTGTATAAAGCGCGTCTAAAAATAGGTGTAGCTGCTGATGACTGATGTCCGAACCTTTTAACTTGAATAGAGCATCTGGCCATAAGTGATCTTTCATAGGGCCTTTAACATTAGTATGCGGTAGACAAAATCTCTTTCAGGAACTGGTTCGTCAAACTGTAAGCAAGCCAATTTCTTTGAGCATCGATTAACAAGTCTATTGTATCATTGACTTGTTATATTTCCAAGATATATGACATTTCGTCCTTAATGATTTTCTGTCTCCGTTCCTACGTATAACACAGAAAGAGGACTTCTTCAGGCTAAGAGAGCATAGCTAATGTGTCGTAAAAAGTGTAACAGCGAAGTACACAATAGTGACGAATGCTAAAATGTGCAGGTATGGTCATTCACCAGTTGTCTCTCGCAAAGTAGATGTATTTGCCTTTGGCGTTGTACTTTATGAATTGATTTCAGCCAAGCAAGCTATAGTCAAAGAAGATGGTTTTGATGCACCAAAAAGCCTTGTTGCCTTGGTAACTTTTTCTTCACATTTTATCACTTAAATATATTCATTGCTATTGAGATTGACAGAGACTTTGAATTTATGTTGCTGAATCCTAGATAGGAAACTTTTCTGTTGTAATTGTTTATACTCCTCCATTTAAAAATCTGACAGAAAGTAGCTAGTGTTATATTGACTACTCAGTGATAATGTTAAAAAAATTTGAACCAGTCGACGAGCTAATAATGATTGTTCTGTGACAATCCTAGTTTGATGAAGCTCATAGTCATTCAAATCAAATTGAAGCCATTTCCAGGTTGATAGATCCTAAGCTCGACGATAACTACCTCTTTGATTCAGTCTACAAGGTACAATTGTATCACTTTAATTACTGCACTAGCTACTGACCACTTTTGCTTTCTCTGCTACCAATTCACGAAGCATCAAATCGCTTGTCTAGTGCAGATGGCGCAGCTCGCTAAAGCTTGTACAGAGAAAAGTCCTCAAATGAGACCGACAATGAAATCAGTAGTGGTCGCTCTTATGGCACTCTCATTCCCCACAGAGAATTGACAATTTGATATAACGGCTTTCACTCTATGGAAATCAAGATTAAAACGGAAGCTGTAAAGGCAGAAACAACTTGATCATGTTGCATAATGTAAAGTATTAAAAGGTGTTTAGGCACAACAGGCCTCCTCAACAGGTGTTTAGGCACTTGTTTGAATCAAGAGCTAAATTCAACTACTGGTAAAAGTACTTTTGCAATAGGGATCAGTACTATAAGAGAAGCGCGTAAACCGTCACCATCTACTTCCAAGCAGCATCTTCCTAACCTCCTTTGTTAAGCTGATTATATCGTGGAGAGTGCAGATCGACTCGGATCTACGTACATTAAACTGTACTGTATTGTGTGGAGTTTCATGATTTCAATTTGCTTTTTTGTTTGTATGCTAAGAATGAGGTACTCTTGAATCTTGATTTGGTAAATGACCAACGGGATATGCTTAGAACAAGAATTGTTCTGCACAGCCACTGAAGTGGTGCTATATATATCTCAGGCATAGAGTACCAGTCCTTGTAAATGTTCGGTACATAGATATGTCAAGGTAAGACTTTTCAATAATTAAATAAATTAAGGGTCTTTTTTCTTTTTTGAATTTTCAAACTATTAGCCCCTGTGGTCGACTTTCCTTCCATATTAAAGGGAGAAAACTACTCATCATGGAACTTGTTTTTCCTGCCTCCCTTACACACTGTTTGGATGGTGTTTTTTCGTGGTATGGTATGGTTAAAAAGGAACAATATTTGTTTTGATTGTTTTTTAAAAATGTATGATATAGTATGGTTTAATTTCATATTTTGGTAATCATTAAAATACTCACTTTATATAACCACCAATTTGAAGATATTTCATGATTTGTTTATTTTATTTTTTTCAATTATGTCCTTATTTAATATATTATATAATCATATTTTATATTTTACCTTATATTATTAAACCCCACCTCCTATCCCTCCCCCCATCCCATGAGCCACACCTCCTCCCTCCCCACCCTCCACCCCATCCAAAAAAAATTATTGTTTAAATTTTTCTTTTAACTTTTTTCTTATTCCACCCTCTATCCTGACCCTCGATCCCACCCCTTATCAAACCCCCACCCTATTTTGTTAAAAAAAAATTAATTTTTAAAAAGTTTCAAAGCTTTTTCCCCCCCCCCCCCCCCCCCCACCCCCACACTTACCAACCCCTATTCCGAATCAATTTTTTGACTTTTTAAAAAATCAAAAAATTTTCACCTCTCCACCACCTCCTACCAGCCCCCCCTACACTCATCCACAAATATATATATAGGGTCAAAATTATTTTTCCTTCCCAACTTTGCCTTAAAAATCAAACTCCCCCCTCAATTTTTGAACAATAATCATACTCCCCCTTTATCCTAATTGACTTTTTAAAATTCCTATTTTACCCTTTATCATCAATTTTTTTATTCTTTTTTTTAACTTCTTTAAAATCATCAAAACTATAATATTTATTTTAACAAGTGAAAATAATAAGTACTACTAATTTTATAAACATATTCCAATGCAGAAAACACAAATAATAAATGAAAGAGATAAGTCTCTAGTACCACCCCGAATTATGGTCAAAGTTGTTACGACACACTCCAACTTCATAGGGGTCCTATTATCCCCTGAACTCAAATTTAACGTATTTTTGTCATTTTTTGTGCTAATATGACACCTTTATTACATAAAATGGAGTCCATATCAAATGTGTCACGCCATCTAAAACGATTGACAAAAGGTATCACGTTAGCTAAAAAGATTGACAAAAATACGCTAAAATTTAGTTTAAGGGGTAATAGGACCCCCGTGAAGTTAACGTGTGTCGTAGCAAATTTGATCATAGTTAGGGGATACTAGATGTTTTTCTCGAATAAAAATAAGGTTAAATTTTAAAGATTATATTTATTTATATAACCTATAAAATATGTAATACTCCATTAATGACAATCACAACTTATTTACTGATATAAACAATAGATAATATCGTTTCTTATTACTTGGTCCTCATACTAAAAATAAATGTTTTAGTTTATCTGCTCAATTTGTGAAATCAAGAGAATTGTATTGTGTTTTTTTTTTCTACTCTTTAGTGTTAAATAACTATATAAAGTAACCGTATAGACAAATTTAAAGTTTCAAATGTATAGACAAATTTAAAGTTTCAAATTATCATTAATAAGGTTAATTTAGCAAAATAATATACCTCTAAATAAAATTTTCTTAAGGATTGTGTATCAACAAAAAGTTAAGTAATACGAAACGAATTTAGTAAGAGAGTGATAAAACACAAAAATATATGCACATGCATGTACATACATATGTATATATACACTTAGGGGTGGGTTGTTTGGAAACAAGTTATTCTGGGACTAGTTATTACAAAATAAGTTGTACTAACATGTATGTGTGATAACTTATCTCATTACCGTGGTATAAATGGTGCGACAAATAATTTTGAGACTAACTAATACATCTAATTAAACGCAGGATAAATAATTATGAACTTTATCTCTAAATTATTATAATTATACAAACGACTCTTTAATACATATAATACTAAAATAACGATCTTAAAAAATAACATTGAATTTTGTGATAAATATAAAAAGTATTAATTTCCATATAAAGTTAATAAACTTAAATAAAATGCTACAAATATCCATGTTAAAAAAATATTCATTACATATAATATAAAAAGATATTACATAAATATAAAATTAAAATTATAAGGACAAAATGGACATTGCATGAGATAAAGGGGGAGTATGATTATTGTTTAATGTTGGGGGGGGGGGGATTGATTTTTTAATCAAAGTTGGGGGGTGAAAATGATTTTTCACCCTATATATATATATATATATATATATATATATAAAATTTATTTTAAAAAAAAAATTCTTACCCCATCCCTACCCCTACCCCTACCCTCAGTCCTCCACTCCACTACCCCACCCCCAAATATTCTTTTTAACAAACCATTCATATTTTTTTCTTATCCCACCACCCTTAGCCTATTCGTTTTCATTGTGTATATATTTTTAGAAAAATATTTTTCAATTTGAGTAACGAATATAAGAAAATAAGCAAGAAATCATTTGTTTTCCTATATTTTTTTGTGTATTCCATACCGAGCACACACATAACATACACAAAAAATACACTCAGATTTTGTACTTGTCATTGGTGGTCACATTTCAAAACACTTAAGGAAAATAAAATTTGTAGCTATAAAAAATAAATTCAATTATATTTATTTTGATCTATTGTTATATTATTTTTATTAAAATTTACATGAATATACAATTTAATATATTTACATGACATAATTTGTGATAGATTAGCAGAAAAAAAGTTATTTTATTAATAATTATTAATAAATTTAACATTTATAATAATTAAGAGCATTTTAGTAAACTTACAAGTTACGATACAGTATCATACCGTCAAATCAAATAATAAAATTGTTATTAAACATTAGTAAATAATACAGTCCATCCAAACATTGTATACGATACAGTATCATACCGTCAAACTAAATAATAAAATTGTTATTAAACATTAGTAAATAATACAGTCCATCCAAACATTGTATCATACTGTACTGTATATTATGAAACCATTACAAACCACCATCCGAACAAAGTGTTAGGAATCACTTTTCACATCTTAAATGAGCTTTTTCCAAGAGAAATTTTTTAAAAAAAATTTGACCAATCAAACATAAGAGAATTGATAACATAATTCCAACAACTACTTCCATCTATACCAAACACAGCCCTAGTATTATCTAGTTTATTTGATGACCAAGTGAATATTAATAGATCATTTTTGGCCAAAGTCATCGATAGGCGCTCAAACTTGTTACCAAAATTCACTTAGATACCTAAACAAAGGTCTATTCCTATCAGGCCCCTAAACCCCCTACATTTTGTTCCAATTGAGCCTTTTTTGCCCTATCAGCAAAAAACTCAAAGTGTGTGTTGCACACACGCGATAACGTGGAAAAATGAGCTAATTGGAAGTTGACACGTGGCATTGTGGGTCCAATAATTATTAAAAGTTAATTTTAATTTTTTTTTAAAAAAGTATATACAAATGGCATTGAGGAAATTATTAAAAAATAACTCTAAAATTATTTTAAAAAAATTGATTATTTAAAAAAAAATATAAGTTTTTTTTTGAAAATGAAATAAATTATTAAAAAATTCTTTTTTAAAAAAATAATTATTAAGAAAAATTATAAATTTTTTTTAAAAATGAAAATAAAAAATGGTGAGGATATAAATTATGAAAAAATAATTATAAAATTATTTGAAAAATAAAAATAAAAAACTGATTATTTTAAAAAATATATAATTTTTTTAAAAATGAAATAAATTATTAAAAAATTATTTAAAAATAAAAAATAATTATTAATAAAATTATAAAATTTTTAAAAAATGGCATTAGGATCCAAATTATTAAAAAATAATTATAACTAAAAGCCTAATTATTAAAAAGAAATTATAAAATTTTTTTAAAAAATAAAAATAAAACTCCCCCACCTACCCCCGACCCCCAGCGTATTGTTTTATTTTAAAAAAAAAAATTGGGACTCCCTAATGCTTTTTTCCCTAATTGTAAAAAAGAAATTATAAAATTATTTAAAAAATAAAAAACTAATTATTAAAATAAAATTATAAAAATTTCTAAAAAATAAAAATAAAACTCCCCCACCTAGCCCAGCCCCCCAGGCCACAGCGTATTGTTTTATTAAAAAAATAAAATTGGGACCCCCTAATGCTTTTTGTTTTATTAAAAAGGCCCTTTAGTATTTAAAAAAAAATAATTTTTGAAGCCCTCAATGTCACTTGACATCTTTTTATTTATAAATTAGTAAAAAAAATGCTTCTCATGCGCCTCTATGATGGCACTGCAATAGGCAAAAAAGGCCCAATTGGAACAAAATGTGGGAGGTTTAGAGGGTTTGATAGGAACAGGCCTTAGTTTAGATGTCTAAGTAAAGTTTGAGTGCTATCGATGCCTTTGGCCATCATTTTTAGACAAGATGCGGTCATTTTCCATGTTTAGCAGCGATGCGTTTGAGAGCCAGTCAAACTGCCCAAACAGCCACTTATACACAACCGTATACTCAAGCAAGAGTTATATGTAAATAAAATAAAGTGAAAATTGAAATCCAATAAGAAATTTACATAGCTCATTTTATTATGAATAATATTGAGAGTTGCAATGCAACTTATAACTACTTTTCTTTAAAACTTCCTCCTATTAAGTCCGTAGAGTGACCAGTAACAAATCCCCTAGGCTGGTACTACGTGTCAAGTGTGTGACGACGACTCGTAGGGTAAGTCCTAGCCTAATAATAGTATTTTCCCCCATAAATGGTACTTGTTTGTGGAAGATCAAATTAAAGCAAGAATGTATATTAGTGGTATTATCCAAAGGATGAGGATAATCGTATCTGTGATCATGTACTACTACTTATTTCCAGCTGATTCAAGCTGCACATATGGCTGTCCCTTAGCTTTAGCTTCATATTCATACAGTTATTATGGTACTATTAATTATGATGAGCTGAAAGAAGTGGCCAGATTAGCCGCCCAGCATTTCTCTAACATATCTGCTTCTGAAATCCTTAGTTACCCTACTTCCATAGAGCATGGGTGGGACGGTCTTGACACGACGATTTATAACATACCCTTCAGCTGTGACTGCCTTAATGGCGAGTACTTGGGACACGTCTTCCCATACACTGTTTCCTCTGGGGATTCTTATGGTTACATAGCGGAGCACAGATATTCCCATTTGATAACTGCTGAGTGGTTGATGTGGTTTAACAATAACCGGGCAGTAACATTGATGGTCATAGTGAATTGCTCCTGCGGGAATGAACATGTGTCCAAGGATTATGGTTTGTTTATTACGTATCCAATGAAGCCAGGAGAAAATTTGAAGTCTATCGCGTTGAATACAAATACAAGCTCCGAGTTGATCCAAATGTACAATCCAGGGTTGAATTTCAGCGCTGGCACGGGTCTGCTCTACATTCCAGGCAGAGGTGTGGCTTCAAACACAACCCATCCACTACTCTTAATTCTATAATTTGAATATGATCATATTTGTTCCCAATATTTTATATACTAGTATTCCATTTTTACTTCGAATCAAGGGTTGTGGAAGGCTAATTTAATTTGATTCGCTAAAGCTTATCACTACGTCGTAGGAAGGAAAATGTTTTCCTGAAAATAATTGATTCTTCTTACTTTTCTGGTGTTTGGTAAGTTGACTATATGAACTTTGAAGAACATATATGTGTAACTTAGTTAGCTTCCCCCTTTCTATGATTTGAACCTTTCATGAGAGATAGATCCATTTTCTGATCTCCTGAAATGATTTAGTATTTTAAGGTAGATTGTCGAATTTTACGTTGTGGATTTTGAACTGGACAAGGCTTAAATTTTGTACCTGAAATTTGGGGTTTGGTAAAATGTTTGCTTCTGTTGACATCCTTCTTTCAAATGGTGGATAATATTCCAACCATGGTTTGGTTTTATGCAGATAAATTTGGGAACTATCCACCTATGCCAACCAGGTATCTTTTTCAGACTTGAGGTGGCTATAAATTGAACAAGTTATCTTGGCTCATACTTGCGTATTATTAACAAATATTTGCTCATCGATGTTTCCCTGACTTTGCAGCAAAGGTGACTGCTCTCTTCTTTCTTCCGAATCTAGTTAGTCATGGAATTATTCATGCTACCCAAGCTTATTGATAATCTGTACGAGGAGTGTATGATCAGGTTCATCAGGTAAATCTATTACTGGAAAGGCAGTAGCGCCACTAGCTGCAGTAGCTGGAGTTACGTTACTCATATGGATCATGTACGTGGGATTTTATAGAAAGAAGGAACAAAAGGTTGTGCCACACATCTCAGCATCTGCTGTTCAATCGCATGCATCTGGTCAGGGTAATTCTCTAGATTAGCGAAAGCATTTTCACTAAATAAATTCTTCCAGAGTTTTTTTTCATTCTTTATCAAGCTTTGAATTGATAGCTGGTGCCCTGGCAGGCCTTTTTGGCGTAGCCATTGACAAATCTGTGGAGTTCTCATACAAAGAACTTGCTAGGTCGACTAATGGCTTTAGCGTTTCTAATAAGATTGGAGAAGGTGGCTTTGGAGCTGTTTATTATGCTGAGCTGAGAGGCAAGGTCTGCAGTTCAAATTTTTTTTCTTCAAATAACTGTAAAAATATGTCTGCATGTCTTGTCTGGATTATAGAATAGCTTTGGAAGAATAATGAAAAGTGTGATGAAACTAGAGAATCATGATTCATAAAAGCTACAATTATTATGAAGAATTACTAGTTATAGCTTATAGAGTAAAATTTGGTGATGTTAATGACAGTTATTTTTCCTACACTATACTACAACTGGGTATGTGTTGAGGGGATCTCTTACTTACGAATGGACCTGTGCTTAGAACTATAACTTGTAAGGGGGGAACTCACCATTCGATGGGACATTTCTACATTAGGCTTTCTTTTCACATGTGAGTCTCTGCTGACATTTACTGAAAACTATGATACAGGCAACAGCAATAAAGCAAATGAATAGGCAAGCAAAAACTGAATTTCTTGCTGAACTGAAAATTTTGACGCGTGTTCATCACCTGAACCTGGTAATCATCAATATCTTCTCTGTCGATTAAGATTGCCTTTAGAAGCAGTTTCATTCCTTTTGATGAGCAGATATATGATTAAGATTGCCTTTAGAAGCAGTTTCATTCCTTTTGATGAGCAGATATATCGCTAATCGGGTTAAATACAAAATGTTGCAAGTCATTGAGTCTAGCCTCACATGCATTTTCTCATATTTCACAATTGATACAGCATCTTGACTTCATTGCATTCATGTTTGATGCTGTATTATGCTCTATTAGCTTGTTTGATTGATTTTTTGCAGTCACTGAATGCATGCAGGTGTGCTTGATAGGATATTGTGTGGAGAGGTATCTCTTCCTTGTATATGAGTACATTGACAACGGTAATCTAAGCCAACATCTACGCGGTATGAGAATTGAACTTAAAAGTAGTACAGTGATGTGATGGAATGGTTATTTCTTTGTATTTTTCTTCTTATTTGCGTTGGAGATGTTTATATGCTTAAGCATTTGTTAATCACTTGATAAATCTATTTCCAGGGAAGGACACACTGCCATGGTCAACGAGGGTGCAAATTGCACTAGATTCTGCCAGGGGTCTTGAATATATACATGAACACACCGTTCCTTTCTATATCCATCGTGATATTAAATCAGCAAATATCCTGATAGACAAAAACTTCCATGCAAAGGTCTTTAAGGCCCCTGATCTTTGTTTCCTGACAAATGTCTATAAGTGCTCTCCTAATTGGTAAATTAATTACTTACAGATTGGAGATTTTGGCTTAACGAAACTGGTTGAAAATGGAAATTCAATTATATCTACACGTTTTATGGGTACATTTGGATACATGCCACCAGAGTAAGTTTTATATTTGCACAAAATGTGTGTGAACATAGGAAATAGTTGCAGCTTAATATGCAGGTATGCCCCTACTGATGTGTATAGAAACTTATGCGAACCCCCTCAGACCATGTTGGTTATGCCCCTACTGATGTATTACAGCTAGATGGTACCAATAATCATTGCTAAAATATGCAGGTATGGTCATTCAGGAATTGTCTCAACTAAAATAGATGTCTATGCTTTTGGCGTCGTCCTTTATGAAATAATTTCATCCAAGGAAGCGATAGTCAAGGAAGATGATGTAGATGAAGCAAGAAGCCTTGTTGCTTTGGTAATCTGCTTCTACATATATCTCTACAGAATATTATCATTTGGCACTTACATGACCTACTAAGAAAATTGCACCAGTTGATGAGCTAATGGCGATTGTTCCGTGATAATCATAGTTTGGAGAAGCTCATGATCATCCAAATTCAATTGAAGGCATTTCCAGATTGATAGACCCGAAACTCAAAGATAACTACCCGTTTGATTCAGTCCACAAGGTACAAAATCACACCTCTTTGCTGCAATATGTACCACTTCTATTTTCTTTGCTTCTTTGAAGCATTAAAACGCTTGTCTATTACAGATGGCACAGCTTGCTAAAGCATGTACAGAGAAAGATCATGAGATGCGGCCGACTATGAGATCAGTAGTGGTTGCACTTATGGCGCTCTCATCATCCACAGAGAACGGATAATTTAAAGTACGATTGCGGGAGTTACGATATTGTATATTGTATGATGATAATTTTTCGCGGTACTTTTGAATATTGAAGTTACAGAACTTACCAACAACATCCAGGTATTGATTAAAACAAGTGAAATTGAACAGTTAAGTGACAGAAGTCCTGGTAACCAAAACCTGGTAGACATTTTTCAATAAAAAAAATTTTCACCTAAAAGACGATTGTCACGAGTCTTATAAGAAGATCCATTATATCTGAAGTTCGTTATACTTGGATCTACGTTTGAGCTGTGTCTAAGCTTATTTTCTTTTGTTTTTTAGTGACACTAAGGTAATTATTTGCAAATTAAAAGAAAAATTAAAAGTTCTGAAAAACCCAAGTAATCAACTAGATGTGACAGAACCTCATCTGATAATAGATGCATGTCCATAAGGGCTCCATCACAACATCAAATCTATTTGAATTCTGTTATATTTATAATAACGTCCTCCCTTGTAGACAGGCAAAAAGAAGAAACAGATTCCCAAGTTACATTATTGCACTCATTTTAAAGCACGGAGATTAGCTCACATGTCATCTTTCTATCACTGATAGTTCCTGCAAAGGCCTTCTAGTCTATTAGCCCCCCTCTGCAATTAGTACCTTTTCTCCTTTTTAATCATTAAAAAAAAAACGAACCTTTGTAGTCTAAAAAAAGGAAAAAGGCTACTGGAACGTTTAACAAATGCCACCAAGATGTGATGTGAAAGACCTGATTCTGCAGAAGTCAGCGGCAAGCAACCTTGTTATCCTTGTACCAAAAGCCCAACGCAACTCTCGATTCGCACAGAATCAATTTGCTAAGACTAGCAACTTTGAAACACAGTGGACACACATACAACATTCCAACAAAAATAGGGAAACTGGTGGAACGGAAAGGGAAGGCAAAGAAGATAACTCGGTAGTATTTCTGGCATAGAGATGGACTGTTATATGTCATACCCTTTGCAATTTAACCAATCAAACCACTAAGAATATCATACATTACAAGAAGAATTTGGAAATGGGATGCAATATACAGGTGAACGCAGCGGCATTAACTAAAACGGAGGATAAGTACACTATCACACAATTACCCAGCAGTATTGCGAAACTACCAAATGATACGATGCCTACAGATTGACGAGGAGAAGTGTCAACATACTTTTTCGGACGAGAATAAGCAACTTCAGAACCCATTCAACAACAAGCGACTAATTCCCTATCATTCAGCAACATGTTTATACATCGTCAACTTTGCCCAAATAACCCTGATACAAATAAACATCAAACGACAAAGTCTAGCGTTCCAATCAAACACGGTCAAAGAAACCAAAAACAGCTGTACAATAAATGGTGATTTTCTCTTTTTGATTTTTTTATTTTCTTTTCTTCTTTTTTTTTATAAAAAAAAAAAAAAAGAACATAGTTTTACACAGCATAGACAAAGACATGTCCACACCAATCATTTGCATCATGAATTTTACTATACAACATATACAGGCGAATCGGACAGGAGAAACCAGGCATCTTCACTCCGGCAAAACGAAAGGACAAAGTCATATTTCACATATCAGTCAGTAGATTTCTTCTGAAATGTTCAGCTCTATTCAATGGTATATATGCTATGTTCCACTGAATTGGCCAATTCCTACTACCAGCATTACTAAATGTTATTGAAATAAGATAGGCTGGTATGAAGGGGGAATCAGAGTCGGGCATCAACCTGCAAGAACCAAAGGTAACTGTATTACATACAAAATAAGAAATTATGATCCGTGCAAATAAAGATCAGATGATGTTCAACACTGTCGAGGAAATAAAGAAGGCCCCTGGTAGGGGATTACCTAAGGAACACTGTCGAGGAAATAAAGAAGGCCCCTGGTAGGGGAATACCTAAGGTCTATCTGTTCTAACTGTAGTCAGTCATTTTGTTTTTAAGTTCCATCTGTTCTATGGTAACAGATTAAATCTATTAACCAATTGTTTTAAAAGGCATTCCAAGAAACAAATCCACAGGTTCATGAAAGGAAATGTTAAGGTATTAAAAAAAAAGGATGCAGGAATGCAGAAATAAGCAACTCTAGAAGACAAAACCTATTTAATCACTCACCTTCTTCGGAGAAGTCAAACACACCTCCCAGCATATCATCACTTTCCCCATCATCATCAGGTTTCTCTTTGTTGCAAGGACCACTACTCCTATCCATATCAGCAACCAACTCAGTTACCTCATTTAATTCATTGTTAGTTGAAGCCTTACAGTAGCCTTCTTGAAAAAATTGCCCAAAATCTACAGGGTCGCATATATCTTCATGAACAGTCTGTTCGTCAATTATGTTCATACTCATGTCGGAACGATTGGAACTAGAGTTTGAACCTTCACTGGTAATGACACTGTTTGAAGACTGAACCTCTCTTGCACTTGTTCCTCCAGTGGAGAGGGATCCACTTTTGGGAGGAGATGGACTATTTACAACATAGCTTTCCTCAATGGAGCACAAGATATTTGGGGATGATTCTAGAGCAGCCTGCACTTTCTCACTCACTTGTGGGGCTACCGTATAACTAGAGTCTCTCAACTCATCACTTTCTTCCATAGAAAGTTCAATAGATGGATATGAAATTGGCCCCATGCCAGCTTCATGTAAACCAGGAACTTGTGAAGATCCTGAAAGCATATATATTAGATAAAGCAGAGAAAGATTCAACCACAAAACAACTATTAAGACTTAAAAAGGCAAACAGTCTAACCAGACGGAAAGCTTTTCGCAGAGAGCGAGTCTGCCCTGGAAATACCACTACTGGTGTCTCCCAACTTCTCTTTACCAATGGAAGAGCTGAGGAATGGAAGAAAAAACCAATATTATTCTGACTGCACAACACTAGTATTAACCGCATTAAGATGCAGTACAACTAGTTAGAGCAATACTTGATAGAATACTGATCTTTAGGTCCTTAAAAATAATAGAAGCAGCAATAATGATCTAGAGACTATAAGTCAACAGATCCTAAGCAAATCCTGTAGCATTTGTTTATCAGAATCTAAATGCGTCCAAAACTTACTTAACATTAAAAAAACATGACATGATCAGATTGAACAAAAGGGACAGATTCAAACAGCCAGGACAAACGAGTGAAACAGAGTTGTCAAATGCAGGGATGCGCAAAAAGACACCAAGAACGAGCAGATTAAGAAAAATACAGGTCACCAAGAGAGAGAGAGACAGGGAAAAGAAATTAACCATAAAAATAAAGCACAATTATATGATTAAATGAATTGAAAACCTGAAGATTAAGCGAAATACATGAAGTAAAACCAAGTCAATCAAGTTCCTCAATCACAATTTCTGATTCATATACGGAAGATGTAATATTTCAAGTGTAGTTCAAGAGTAATTTTTCAGTAATTCAAACTTCTTATTCTCAATGAACAACACAATCAGCGATAATGATTTCCACCACAATTAATATATCTACTATGCTTATCGATTAGTAATGTGTCTAGGAAACAGATTCCGTAGATGTCAGATCACATTCCTTAATACAATTGTGCCTTGCACAGACATTGTTTAAAGGCAAAGCGAAACCAATCACAACCATGTAGTCTCAGGTTTTACAAAAATCACAAACTATTGTTCAGGAACACTGAAGTAGAGACCCATATTACCGATCTCATCAATCTACATTGATAACACTGTCATTTAGACTTCAATTTTGTTTAAATTTCTGGAGAGTGTTTTTGAGATAAGAATGGAAAAAAGAGGTTAAGGTCTATTCAGGACATGTACGACGGATCGAATACTCGTGTGAGGACAAAAGGAGGAGATTCGGAGCACTTTCCTGTTTTGACAAGATTGCATCAGGGACCGACTCTTAGTCCGTTTTTATTCGTCTTGGTGATGAATGTATTGACACAACATATTCAAGGGGAGGTGTCTTGGTGTATGTTATTTGTTGATGATGTAGTGCTTATTGACTAGACCCAAGGAGAAGTAAATGATAAGTTGGAGCTTTGGAAACAGACCCTAGGGTTTAAAGGGTTTAGGTTGAGCAGGACCAAGACGGAGTACTTGGAGTGTAAGTATAGTGATTTGACGCATAAGGCTGACATGGTAGAGAAGCTGGATTCTTGGGCCATTCGGAAGAGAGATAGTCTCGAGTATCTTGGGTCTGTGCTTCAAGGGAATAGAGAGATTGACGAGGAAGTCATGCACCGTATTGGTGCAGGGTGGTTGAAATGAAGGTTCATTACAGGAGTCTTGTGTGATAAAAAGGTGTCTCCCAAGCTTAAAAGTAAGTTCTACAGAGTGGCAGTCCGACCGACTAGGTTGAATGGAGATGAGTGCTGGTCAGTTAAGAACTTCCACATCCAAAAGATGAAGGTGGCAGAGATGAGGAAGTTGAGATGGATGTGTGGACATACTAGGAGGGTTAGGGTTAGAAATGAGATTATTTGAGAGAAGGTGGGAGTTGCTTCGCTGGAAGAAAAAATGTAGGAAGTGAGGTTAAAATGGTTTGGGCATGCGATGAAGAGGTGCACTGATGCCCAGTACACGGCTGTGAGAGGCTGGCTATGGATAGTTTCAAACGGGGTAGAGGCAGGCCGAATAAATATTGAAGGGAAGTGATTAGGCATGACATGCAACAGTTACACCGTACGGAGGATGAAGGCGAGGAGGACGCATATTAGGATAGAAGGTTAGTGGGTATGAGTGTGTCCTTACTAGTAAGGAGGAGCGCTTTGTTTGTAGATGTACCTGTAGTCATATTGTTATGCATGTGTCTAGTAGTTTTTTGTTGGTGGTGTTTTGGTAATGTTTGTGATTTTCGGACAAAACAGTCATAGTATTACTATGTTGGTGTCTTGTTTCTTTTATTATCTAGTGGAGTGTTACACCATTTTGTTGTTTGTTTTTATAAATTTTTGCTTGTTATACTTTTATTTGTCCTGAGCCTGAGGTCTATCGGAAACAAACTCTCTACATCTGACGTAATGGTATGGACTGCGTACACTTAAAACGTCCACAAACCCCACCTTGAGGGAATACATTGGAGATGTTTTTTGTTGTTGCTGTTGTTGTAACGGTTTTTCAAGAACACAGAAAGAGTGGTTGTAACTTCCATTTCCTTAAAATATGTGGTAGCATTACACAAGCGTGAGAAAGTATTAAACTACCCCACAAAGCTTCCATAATTTAACTAATCAAGAAAGAAACCAAAGGAAACCAGAAGTCCTAAGTTTGGTGTGAACTGAGGACTAAAAACAACAGAAAGTTGTACAATGCAAGATACATGGCGACTTATCTCTGTACAATCGGCGATTTCCCTAGATTAACTTAAGAAGGTGTTTGGATTGGCTTTTAAAAAGTAGCTTATAAGCTAAAAGCTAAAAGCCGTAAGTAGGAGATACCCTACTTTTGTCTTTTGGCTTACTTTTACACTTTCTTTGCCTAAATGTGAGTGCTTAAAAGCATTTTTTAGTTTTTCCAAACACCACCAAAACTAAAAAAACGGTGCTTAAAAGCAAAAATCATTTTTAAAAAAGCAAATCCAAACACGCCATAAATCATTTTAGTGACGAATCAGAGGATGAACAGAATTTAAGCTCACATCATCGCATGCCTGCTGATACACTAGGATTCTTCAAAAGCACAACAACAACAACAACAACAACAACACAACAACAAACCTAGTGAAATCCCACAAGTGAGGTTTGGGGAGGGTAGATTGAACGCAGACCTTACCACTACCTCGTGGAGTTAGAGAGGCTGTTTCCAAAAGACCCTAGGCTCAAGTGCAGCAAATCCAGGTATAAGGAGGAAGGAAATAGTGAAGAAAATAGTGCAACTAACGGGCAACAGGGAAACTCTACAAGAAAGAAACAAGAGCAAAAACAAAATTCTTCAAAAGCACATATGCTTCAAAAGAGTCACCCGCTTATTCCCCCTGTAATAACTTCTAGGGTCCACTAATTCATGGCCACACTATAAATTCTCACGGATCATCCAGCAATCAAGTTATAAGCAAAACCAATCAGAAATAGATATGATGAGGACACATTCATAAGCACAGTTAAGTACAAGGACCACGTGACCACCAATAAGTCAGAAGGGTAAAGGACAATAAAAAGATTGATCTCAAACACATTTCTAGACAGAACTCTTTAAGTTACAATTCCACGTAATAATTCTACTATGTGAGGGTAGAACAAATACATTATGCCACCTAACTGCTGAACTTATCCAGTAAATCACTTTTTTTGCTTCGGTTTTGTTGGGTCTTAGTTCATCATATACTAAAACATAATTTTCCATATCATGAAAGTCTACTAGCCAAAGAACCAAGACTTGAAGGCAGCAGAATGGCTAGGAAAAAGATCAACATTTAAACTAGTTATTCCAGCTTGTATATCTTCGACTGTTTGGAAAGAGAGAAATGCAAGATGTTTTGAAGAGAACGCTAACTCTATCCAGAAAATTAAGATGAACAGTATATAGTCTGTGTTTTGTTCTAAAAGGAAAATACATAGAGGATACTGACTCATTACAAGAGTTTCTAAAAGCCTTAACAGTAACTAACTTTATACAGAAAATTAAGATGAACTGTATAGTCTTTGTGTTTTTGTTGTGAAAGGAAAATACATACTGAATCATTACAAGACTTTCTAAAAGCCTTGTAGTAACCTTGTAAGATGAATAAAACTTTTTCCGTTTTATCTGTACAGTAAAATTGTGCCAAGAATTTCCTTAACTACTGATTAATATACCATTAAAGTAATAAAATTATCAAAAGAACCAATGTGGCTTAGTGGGGCCAAACCTTGGAGACTAGGGTTCAAATCCCAACAAGGACAAGAGCACTAGATGATTTCTACCCATATGTCTAAGATTTGGAGGGGAGTTACCCGACACCCCAGCTGGTAGGAGAATAGCCAAGATGCGTAGAAGCAAACCCAGCACCATCGTAACACAACACAAACTGTTCTATACCTGATTTACAATGTTAGGAACTATCTCAAAGAGGATAAATTACAGTTGCAAAGAGCTCATACAATGCCATAGAAAACTGAAAACAGTATTTAGTCAATCCTAAAACGGTAGGCCTCAACTCTCCATAAAGCAGAATGCGAGGTAAAACCCAATTTTCAGACACCTATCTCATTTGGTCAGGATCAGAAAAAACCTTGACAAATATAAAAGTGCAAGGGATACAAAAATGAACAAAGGCCCAAAAATAGCTATTGCATTACCTATCATCTGACCACTTTGACAGAATCCTGTGGAAATGGTCAAACACAGGCAGCAGATCTTTACGCCTTATTTCGACCTCATTGATGGGAATCTTCTCAAACTCAATCTCCCCAGCAGCAAAACTTCTAATATCCTGCTCCTCATATCCAGAAAGACTCATGGTACAGAAGTATATCTAGAACAGATATAAATGACATCAATACATATTCAGAAGTATAGAGGAAACAGATATAATCTCAGCAAGAGATGATAACAACCTTGGACTTTTGCCATATAGGTATCCTCCCAGACTTCAACTGGACCTCAGCATTGGAAAGGTACCAACGAGACCGATCACATAGTTTAGCCGAATCTTTCTCTCCTGTATCATCTTCAGAAATAGAATCTCCCATGAGTATGTCAGTAGTTTCACGGCCACCTAGCGTAATGCCATGAATACATTCCTCTCTTTCAGGCCAATCAGCTCTTCGACAAACATCCCACCATTGAATGGGGTCAACTTTCACACCGGTGTCATCCTCTTGCATTTGAACTACTGAAGCAGACCCAGTTCTCAGATAAGAATCACCCTGCTCTCCACCAAAAGAAGGCATCAACTCATATTGAATTAAGTGACCAGATGGAGTATAAGCCAAAAGATGCTCCAAAGCATTGAAGTTTCGCGGAGCAGGCTGTTCCCGACGTACGGAACTGTGAAAAACAGCAGCAAGAACACCAGAAGGCACAGAAACCTTTCCTGCAGCAGAAGATGCGGCATTGCTCACTGTATTTAGCCAACCCGAATTCCCATTCTTTATCCTGTTGACCACAGAGAGCGTGATAGGTGCTGGTGGTGGCGCAAAAGACTGCTGATTAACCAGGAAAGATGATGTAGACCACCATGGTCCAGTCAGAATAGGTAGAAGGATGGGTCCATCAACATAAGAATTTTGCAGATGAAGACCAGTCTCACCACCAAAAGGGGATAGGACAAAAAGATGGCAAGTTCCCCTGGATGAAATAATAGCTACCCACTGACTGTAGTGACTAAAACAAATGTCTTGTATCACCTATCAAATTCAGGGTTTTAAGAAAAAAAGTTTAATCAGAATAATTATGTGACTAAAACCTCAATGATGAACAAGAGAACAAAGAACGCAACAAACAGATACGCACAGCTGGAGTCACACCCCGATGAAGCTTGTAGAGGTGGACATGTGAAGCTTTCCAGTCGCTGTTTTGGTTTCCAGCACCATTTGAGCAAGAAGGTACAATACGAAATATGTTTATATTATTCCCACGAGTAGATGCAGTAACAAGAAGAGTGCCACTAGGGTCAAAACACAGAGCAGATATAGGACTGGTATGCGCCCTGAAATGTGATATAACTTCCCGAGAAACAAAATCTTTAATAACAACCTGCAGCAGTAAAGTTTCCAGGAAAATTCAGCTCTCATCACCACCATACTGTAAACAAAGCTGATGCAGTTACTCTCTTAGTCAATAGCACATTGAACAATCATCAATTGAAGAGTTAACGTAGAGAGAGAAAAATAGGAGAGCATTTGAATGAATTGAACAAGATTTAGTAATCATATAGTTTTTTGTTTTTAGTTCCATTTTGGAATGTCTATGAGGTCCCCATTTATACGGAAGATTGGGTATATTTTTATTGAGAGCTGTGAGAAGTATGAGAAGAATATTATTGAATTGTTATAACTACATTATTACATTGAAGCCCTGTTTATAGACACTACATTCCAATCCTTTTCCTAATAGGATACTACGTTACAATCCTTTTCCTAATAGGATTTTATATGTTATTCCTATTCCTACTCATATTCTAACACTCCCCCTCAAGCTGGTGCGTAGAAGACATATGCACCAAGTTTGTTATGGATGTAACTAATATGAGAATCGGTGAGGGACTTGGTGAAGATATCTGCAAGAAAACTGATAAGGACTGATTTGGACGTCTGGGAGACCTCAATTAAAACAGAACAAACTGAAAAAATGATCCGAAAAGTAGTAAATATTGTCGTAAAGTCGATGTGTCGCTGGAAAATTGTCGAAAAATGGTATAAAATATACGGGTCATCTCGAAATCAAGAGACGAGTAGATCTTGAACATGAAAGTCACCGGAAACTTAGCCGAAACATGCTCACACGCCGGATTATTAGATTTGATGGCTGAAAAGTGACTACAATCTGAGAGAAAAAAAAAAGTATATGGGTAGGGTCGGAATGATGACACAACCCTACTGAAAAAGAGAAATGTGTAGGGTCGGACTGATGGCACGACCCTATTGAGAAATAGAAATTATATGAGTAGGGTCCGAATATCGGCACGATCCTAATGGAAAAGAGAAATTATATGGGCAGGGTCGGAATGATGACACGACCCTACTGAAAAAGATCTGAGGAGTCACCGGAAAAACGTACGAAACTATGTAAATTAAATCTGAGAGTCACTAGAAAGATGCATGGTGCTATGCAACTCAGATATGAGACAGTAGTCCGGAAAGATGCACGGTGCTACGCAAATCAGATATGAGAAAATAGTCACCGAAAAGAAGTACGGTGCTAAGAAAAATAGATATGAAAAAGTAGTCACCGGACAGATGCATGGTGCTACACAAAGATATGAGAAAATAGTCACTAGAAAGATACACAGTGAGTCAGTGACCCAACTTTTGGAAACATAGCCGTCCGCCGGCAGCATATATGGATTATAGCCGCCCGCCGGCAGCAGAAACTCTTTGATTCTTTACCAACACCATGGAAGCTTTGATACCATGTGAGAAGTATGAGAAGAATATTATTGAATTGTTGTAACTACATTATAACATTGAGGCCCTATTTATAGACACTACATTCAAATCCTTTTCCTAATAGGATACTACGTTACAATACTTTTCCTAATAGGATACTACGTTACAATCCTTTTCCTAATAGGATTCTATATGATATTCCTATTCTTACTCATATTCTAACAAGAACAATACTTTTTTTGGATCAAGTAAAAGATTTCAACTAAGAGAACAATACTTAGTTGAAGATTCTCTTCTTTTATTTTGGGCATACGCCTTGTATACAGGGTTTTCCCCAACTGCTAACAATATTCACCTTACTAAAAAATCAAATTTAGGTACTAAAAACAGTTTCTTGGTGCTTAGTAGGCGAACATCTGGAGAACAAACTACTCTCATTTAGAGAGAGAGGGTCTGGCTCTTATCCGACAACAGGTAGTAAACGCTTCTTAGGATAATAGAGCTTAATTTTGAATAGTCGAAAAGCTAAAATCAAGGTTCAACTTGGGAAGGACAAAGAAGAAATGTATTTTTATAAACGAGAAGTCTACTGCTTACAGCTATGGAACTCGTATATGATGGACTTGCCCTTGTACCCTTCTCCACTTACGGCCTTTGGTCTGGCTCGTATCCGACAACAGGTAGTAAACGCTTCTTAGGATAATAGAGCTTAATTTTGAATAGTCGAAAAGCTAAAATCAAGGTTCAACTTGGGAAGGACAAAGAATAAATGTTATTTTTATAAGCGAGAAGTCTACTGCTTACAGCTATGGAACTCTTATATGATGGACTTGCCCTTCTACCCTTCTCCACTTACGGCCTTTATTCATCAGTTAGGAATCGAACTCGTGAAGTGAACTAACCACATATATCTTGTACAACTTTTAGATTGAACCAGAGAAAAGGGGTTAGGAGAGGACGAAGTATGAATAATTGTGCACTTAATATTCTTCTTTCAATTCATTGACTATACAGAGAGGATCCCTCAGGTTCAAGAAATTAAGCAATAAACCACTGAATATTTATGTCTCTGGCATCATACTGAACTTGAAACATCTGATGCCCGAGCAAAAAATGAAATCATAAAGTATGAAACAAACTAAAAAAATAAAAGTTTAATCTTCATAAGCATCTTGATAATACAAACAAGCTCTAAATAGAATACCATGCCCGCAGCATCTGTTTCAGTTGAATGTGCCGGAAGCCTCCCAACTTTCCAGCTAGGACTCGTTGACAAAGGTGAATTACCTCCGTCGGGAAGAAGTTCGTGACAGTATTTTGACAAAGTTTTGTAGCCCATGTCTCCAAGATTGATCAACCCAGCAGCTAAATGTTTGCTTGACTCCATAGCATACCTAGCTACCAGATTTCCATTACCAGGTGATGTAGAAGGGCTAACACCTGGAGAAGGACTAAGACTTTGGGGACTCAAGCGCCCGGTATTTGACAACAGCGGATTATTTGAAGCATATGCTAACCATCTCGGTCCTACAGTCATTGGACCATAGCCAATGTTAACACCAGTCACACCTTGGCCACCCAACTGAGGCACGGGGTATGTAAGCACACTAAACTTGTTCTCTAAGGTAAGCGCATCAAAACAGTAGATCTGATAACACATCAAACACACAAAGGGAGCATAATATTTTCAGCATAACTTCTCAGATTTATGGACAAAGGCATAATCCATCAGCATAAAAATTACAAGATGTTTACCTGTGCTGCAAGACCAACAGCCACTACCTTTGGACTGCACCTAACCATATAAATAGTAGAGCGGAATCGCAAAACATGAACATAGTTGTGAGACCTTAAGGAGTAAAAACGCACAGCCGTAGGTGAGTGTATGATGCTTCCTCCCTGAGGCTCAACGAAGCCATCCCTCCCAGTCTGAGATGGAGCAGAATCTTTGGTGTCATCACATGCCACAACCAAGAGCAGTGGGTGTGATTTCTTATATCCTTCACGGCCATCAGATTTAGCAGGGATGGGCTGCATCTGAAGAAAAGTTACTGGATCATCACGCCTCGAAACTAGTTCACAAACATTTGACGCATCTTCAACATCAAGGACTTGAAATCCATCTGAGTAACCAATTAGGAGCACTTGTTTGAATGAAGACAAGCCAAGCTCTAGCCTGTCAAAGCAAGCCCATAAAACCTGTTTGGCCAAAAGGAACAAATAACACAGCTAGTTACATCTAGTCAGATCATGTACAGCTTGTATAGATAAAGTATAAAAGTTGTGATGCTGTGAAGCAGAAAAGATTAAAATATTCCATATCAGAACACTGTTAGAGTATCTTACTTCATTTGAGTATCTAAAAGTTGTCCTGAACCAAAGCACTTTGCCAACAAACATACAACAAACATTATCCAAATTCCTGCTGCGTAAGCTTCATCAAATCTTTTTCACTTTTTTTTTCTGTTGAGCAGATATTTAAGAGGGTGGAGGAAAGGTCACCCAGAGGAGAGACGAAGAAAAAATTAATTCGATAGATATTTCTCAAGCAAGAAAATAAGCAAAGAAAAATGGTACACACTGATACTTATCAAGCTATCATATACAGCGCCAAATTCCTTGGCTGATGAGAACTGAAGATAAATAGAAATGGTAACAGTTCCTCTTTCAGGGAACAAATTTCTCTCCTGTATGTGGGATTCCTATGGCGGTCTTCCTAGCAAAGACGACACGGAAGCTAAGCCGAAGAGCTTCATGATGGTTAAAAGAAGGAAATCTTGTTTGATCCCACAAAAAATGCCAGATTTAAATACTCAGAAGGAAAAGACTGAACAGCTTCAACTAACAAAGCCCAAAGCCAGACACAAATGTTTATATAGAACCTAAATGCATATGGATTAATGAGCCATCTGCTACAAAGTTCCATAATCAACAAAATTAGAGCACTAACATAGTGATTACATGGATATTTACACGAAAAGTTACTACAGGAGAACTAAACCTTTGTCGCTCATCCTATAAAACTTCACCACACTCCCCTCCAACAAAAAACCAACAGTGAAGAGATTCCTAACGTAATAAAATATGTTACCTTCCTATCCTTTTTTTAAAATCATTACTTTTTAATCATTCTTTTTTAAAAAAGTGAAATGCCATTTGCCACCTTTTAATTGAGTAAATATTTAGCACTCAATAAATATGCAAAGGTTTTCTTTTGATGGCTTATAAATACCATTTGTAGTGTGAAACTTGAGCCCAAAATTGTACTTGCATTCCACAGTTACAGACTGCAATAGCTTGACCGCACAAGGTCCTTAGGAAATCTTATGAGGGGGAACTTGTGATGGTCACATATCGTTTACCCTAATGAGAAAGTAGTAATCACATTGGCATCCATTACATCAAGAATCTGAATAACATTTTGTTAGATGATGATAACATTTCCAGGCAACGAATTATAAGTTTACAACTCAGAATCACGCCTACAGACATGGCATTTTCATTTCTAAAAGGGATTTAGTAGGATCTAAAAAGTGTGAGGATGATTCTCAAAGCACACCAGAACTACTGATCGTTTAAAAAACTCCAGGATTTGCATGCCCCATAAACATTGAGCATGTGAGGATGTAAGGAAGAAACTTAAATTGAAACACAAGGTATAGACTAGATCTTCTAATTAGTCAAAACTCAAAAGTATAGGGCACTGTCCTGTCTACTTCCAAAACGAAAATTAAAATAGCAATCACGATTTAATCCCAGGAACAACTGAAATGTATAAACTCATTGGGTTGAATTATCTCGGTGCCAACTTAGCATAGCTTATGTCAAGTCCAAATGAAGAATGTGAAGTACAAAAATGAACATCTAATCATGTTGCACATTTTACATTCACTCACAACCACTAAATCTCACATCCCCCAGTAATGTACTCACTCTTCGAGCAAACAAAATCAGAAGAGTAGAACGCCAATATATGCAGTACCACAGACGATTCAAGCTTCCATCCTACAGTAATACATCACCTTGGGGGTAGAGTTGAAGTGAAGCATCCATCTTTCTCCTTTCGTAAAAATATATATTTCTAGCTACATAATATCGTTCAGATTATCCAGTTGAGCTCTGAGAGTAAATTAACTCAATTATAAATCACAAATGTAGTTCTTAAGCCAGCTCCATTTCAAACAATGCTATAATTACTTTGTTTATCGAAATCTATTGATTAGGAATTTGAATCCTAATCCTAACTAGCTCAATAAAAAAAAACAAGTTCAACCACCTAGAAAATCCCATTTTACTCAATACACCAAGCAAATCTTAACTACCAAAAACAAATCCAATTTGCGCCATGCTAAAATCAACTAACAACTGTAAACTATAAGAATGACACGATCAACACTCCAAATCATAAAAATATAACAAGAACAAAAAACAGACCTGGTCTTTGCGGTGATCATCGGAGGAAGCACCAGCAACGGAGGCACCAGCGGAGCGAACATTAGACGACACCGTTTTGATGCAAGATGAGATAAACTTTAGTGAATTAGGTAGAAATCCATTCGTATTAGTCCCATTCTTCACCTTACTTTTGCTGCTATTACCGCTGCTGTTGTTCTGGCTTTTCTTCATAATAAATATACCAAGTTTCTAGAATCTCAGCGGTAACACAGCAAGTAAACACCGGTACAAAAAACAATCAACAACTCCGTTCAGTCGTCCACCGCTTACTCCGCCGCCGCCACCGCCACCGCCACTCTCCGCCGCCGAGCGCTGACGTAATTTGACGATCAGATGAAGCATGAATATCGGAAACACATCGCCGGAAAACGTGAGGGAGATAACACCGGCGAGATTTTTTTGGTATTTGATGTTTGGTGTATTTGGGTTTGACTCTCAGACGGTTCCTTTTCCTTTCCTTTCTCTTTCTGTCTCTCTCTCTTCTCTCTTCTCTCTTTCTACTACTGCTATTTCTCTCCTAACTCTCTCTTCATTGTTAACTGCGGTGTAAGCCAATCCAATTTTTTCTAATTTTTGCAAATGACCAACTACTTTTAGAAATATGTTACTTCCATCCCACTAACTTTGGTTACAAAAAGAACTAAGAACAAATATCCTGTTTTGAAATTGAAATGATGGGGAGGGGTAATTGGTTTTGTTACAAACTTTTTTAAAAAAAAATTTATAAAAAAGTAAAAGATCTGAAAATGATTTCTACAAGTTCGAATGAAAATAAAAATGGATGTATACTCTTAGTAAATTTTGAAAGTTTTTAAATTTGTATCAATCTCAATTGTAGTAGAATTCTAATCAATGGGTAAACATATGAAGCAATGTGAAAAGTAAACACATGTTTGTGGAGTAAAATGTATACTTTAAAAGGAATTTTTTTGACTACAATGTCCTCTTATTATTGAGAAAAGCAAATAACAAAGATTTTTATATACGTATTATAAAAGTATAATATGTATAGTTATTCCGCGACCAGCGTAGATATATTTGAATATTTACTTTTATCAATACACAACAATAATAAACACAGTATATTCTCAAATAGTGGGGTTTGGAGAGGTTAGAATATGTGGAGTCCATACCACTGGCTCTAAAGAAGTAAAGAGGCTTTATTTTTATCAATATAAATTTTAAAAGTATTACAACAACAACAATCCGATGTATCCCCACAAAGTGAGGTCTGAGGAGGGTAAAATGTACGTAGTCCATACCGCTACCTTCAAAGAAGTAGAGAGGTTGCTTTGGATAAACTTCCGGCTCAAGATATAGAATAGTAAACAAGAGTGTAGTGAAACATGCAGCATGATGAATGGCATAACACAAAAAGGAATAAGACATACTAAAATAAAATAGAAATCGGAATAATACGAAATAAGATAAATAGGCGTCATATAAAATAAGAGATAAGAAATAGGGCATCCGAAAACGACACTCATTTAGTCGTAACATACACAAATTTTAAAAATATTAATTTAAATAAAATTAATTATGTTAATCTATGTCATATTAATATATAATGATAATTGAAACCACAACTTTTTACTAAAGAGAAAAAAATCAAATGGGTAAAAGTAACGCTTATAGGCTGTCAAATTTTACGGTGAAATAATATGTTTGAATAATCATTGATTACACATATTGAAGTTGAGAAAATACTAAAAAGGGGAAGAAAATCATATATGACAGTTTGGATATTAATAAATTCTAACTTGTCAATATATCTAGTGATGGGAGGTGAATGAATTAAAACTCACTTGTATTTATATCTGTATATATACTATTATTGCACACGTAATAGGGAAAAATGTTATGAATAAATACTTAATATTTAATCCTCTAGAAAAACATTTTAATAATCGTACTAAATATAATTAATTGTAACTTATGATATTCAAACAATTTCAAGTTGGTTAAAGTATGCTTTTTCATCAAAATTTATCATTCTCTATTTGGATATTCAAACATAAAAAATACTCAATTAGTCAATTACCAATGGTTGCTCTTTCTTTCAATAGGTGCACGAATTTCAAGAAGTTGATGTGGGTGGATATAGCATTAGCAAGGAGAACGGGGAGGTCTATTGCATGGAATCAAAGTATTAGCCGACAAAATGAAAGAGTGATAAAATAAGTTTACGTTACGACACTCGGATGAGAATATCTTAAATGAGACGCGGAGGCAAACATGGGATTTACGGCGACTTTTTAGTTTATGCTCTTCTATCATTATAATAAATGTTTGAAATTAAATATATATAGTTATTTTATATAAGTAATGTTCCTAAATTTTAGGATTATTCAAGTAAATAATGAAATTAATTATTTTATCTAAAAAAAAAATTGAACATTTTATAAATATCTCATATTGTTATATTTAATAACAGGATTTTAAATATATGCTCGTCTTTTTTCACTATTTTTCTCTATCTCGGTAAGTGCAATTTAGTGTATCAAAAAAAAATCGTTAATTGATTTCTCGTAATTTCTCCTTTTTCTCCATCTCGTTTTATAATTCAGTGTATCAAAAATCTAATTTTCTTCATAACCTAATGTTAATTGATTTCTCGTAATTTTTCAAGCAGCAACGCAACGATGTCTGCAAAATGTCAATTTTGTTCACTTTTTGGTGACAATGAATATGACGGATGTTATTTGATAGAAATTTATAAAACCACATACATTGTCTTGAGGAATGCGTTGTTGTTGTGACTAATTGATTTTGCGGTCGATTCGCGTATTTCACCGATACCTTTGTTGAAGTGCTGGGAGGACCGATCAGATTGGTTAAGATCGAGATTCAACGTTGCAAGTTATTTGTTGGATGACAAGAAGTACCATATATTTGAAGATCATCATGACGTTATTCGGTAAGTTACACATTTTTTCAAATGTATTATAACCTACTTCTTGTACTGCTATTTGTACTAGTCTATACGCATTTTTGATATATTATTATCGGTCCTAAGTCGTTGGACTATCGAAAACAGCCTCCCCAGACCCACATGACCTCCTAGACCCATTATGTGGGAATACATATAAAAATAATAACAATCTAAAATTTTCTTTTTTATTATTACACACTATTTGTCTTTTGTGTAGTATACAAAAGATACAAAACCTTAAACTTTATATAGTAATATTATTATTTGTAAAATAAGATCAACTCATTAATAAGTCATTTGTCTTTAATACAGTCCTCGGATGTTGTTGTAAAAAAAGTATTTATTAGTATGATGATTTAAGTTGTTTAATTTGAAGTTCTAAATTTTTTAAACAAAAAGTAAATAGCTTTTCTGTTTTTTTTTTAATATGAATTTTTTGATTTTTTTCACAGTCATCAATATCATTTTAAGTGAAACTAAAATATAAACTTCACTATTGGAATTTTTTGGAGCTTTAAAATTTTAGAGGCGTAAAGCAAATGCTTATTAGCTTCAGAGTTAAGCTGCCTCTGCACGTATCGAACAACCTCTTATGATTGGAATTAAAGTCATAATGTCTTAATTTTAAAAGCTCCAAAGCAGGAATATTGATTAAGCCCAACTGAACTTCCTAGAAACCGAACAATCAGTTCAGCAAGTCGCAAATATCATATAACAATTGTAGAAAAATGAGAAAATCGTGAAGAGTAAAAAAAAGTTACTTGAAAGATCATTGTAATTATCATTTATTTAATTCCAACTTATCTGTTATTTGTATTAATTCAATAAATACATCCCATAGTCGAATAATAAAACTAAATACATCAAATGTATTTGTATATTATATTATTCTCATTTAACTATTTTGTTAACTGATGTTTATTTTTTTCATGAATTGTAGATTTACTTATAATAAATTAATATGATTCCGTGAATGAAAGGTAATTTCATTCGTCAAAACATACTTACTTTGGAAATCAATTATCTAGTAACTTAATGGATTATATCAGTGTGAATACAAATAATCCATACGTATTAATATTTATTTTTTTGATCGAAACGGTAAAATTTTACTCAACCAAAGTGATTTAATTTGCAACTGCTAGTTCATGTGTATACTAGAATTAAAATATGTACTATTAATATTACTCCTACTAAAGTAAAGGAAAGAGAATGAAAAACAAATACTTTCAGTCACTAAATTTTATATTAGTATTTGATTTGTGTTGATATATTTTTTAAATTTTAATTAGAATTATCTTTTATTATTATTATTTATGTATTTTTTAATATAAATTAAATAATAAAACTTTCATTTACTAAAGTAAAATGAATAAAAAAAATATTTTTATTTTTAATGATAAGAATGAAGTAAAATGAATTGGACTTAGTCGTTGGCAATTTGTCAAACACAAAACTTCCTGAATTGCGATGAGAAATATAGCATACGTAGTAAATGCTAATTGAACCGAGTCCACTTCCCCATTTTTTGAAGACACGACTCAACCAACATCTTTCTATGTTCTTAAGTTTTTTTATACATTATATTTTCAATTTTTTCTTAAAAACTTTAGTAAATCAAACAAATCAGACAATAAGTAGGTATTTAGATATGCGATATATATATATACAAAGGGTGTAATTTGAAATTATGAGATGAAATCGGTGTTTGTTTAAAAAGTGAGATTTAAAATTTCATGTCATGATTTGAGATTTTTTAAATACAAAAATTGACCCACAACTTTATATTTTATAAAAAACACCCCACTATTTATATCTAACAACCATTTATTTCATATGTAAATAAAATTTATAGTTTCTATTATTACTGTGCAAACCATTTATATCTCGTATAGCTATTAGTCTCACCAACATAAGATTTACTATTACTTCAAATCAAATCTCACTTTACTTGTGTGGGAGTATTATATTAAAACGTAATACGTTGCAATTCATGTTCAATTTTACTTTTTTATTGAACTAAAGTTCAATCAATAAATCTTGTTTTTTTATGATGGTTTTGTCATAGTGCTTTTACTTTGTTATAAATTTTTGCTTACTTGGTAAGATTGTATAGTAAATTTGGACAATTTTGATAGTTTCACAATTTATTAGTTTCTTATGTTCATAGTTTCACAATTTATTAGTTTCTTATGTTCATCATGAGTAAATATACAATGTAAAAAAGGTCCAAAATGTATATCCAAACAAAACTTCCACTTCGGCTCATAATTCCAAATCATGATTTCATTTCGTATGATCAAACGGATCCTAATTATGAGATTTTCTTTCAAGGAATCCAAAATATGATATTGTACATATCAGATTAAATTAATACTCCATCCGTTCTAAATTGAGATGGTATAACTATTAAGAAAACAATGATTGATAGTGTAACTTTACCATTTTATCTCTATTAGTTGTGTCATATTATTTGTTTCAGTATTGATGGAGTTATTATATGGCTGATATCAAAACACTTTTGCATGGATGATAAGAATTATAGAATTACCAAAGTCTTTACAATATTTTTCAAGATTTGATAATTTAATGCTAGTAACTAGTAACAAGGAATAAAAAATTACAAAACTATAATACTATTATTATTAAAAGAAAGAAGTTTTGTTTTCTGATTGTTTGTTGGGGGGCTTGTTCCTGTACTTGACTGCTTTTTTTTTTGTTAAATGGTAATCATTTTAAGGTTGTTACCCAAAAAAAGAAAGAATAGAGCCCCTAAATTTTGGGGCCCAAGACACCGACCTTTTCTCTAACTCAACAGAGAGCCGCCCATGTTAAAACACACATAAATTTCAAGTAATATGCTGCGTCCAACCATAGAAAAATGAATGCTAGCGTTAATATCTTAATAAAAATCACATTTTAATTTCGACTAGACTACTTATATAAAATAAATATGTAAAAATAGAACAAGAAGAAGAAAGAAAATAAACCACATACCATATATAAGTACATGTGACGTGTAGAAAGCATAGTCAGTTTTGTGGACAAGCTTGGTAATGAAATCTATTAACACTGACAGCTTGTGGCCTATATTTGAATGGGTATGTCCTGTAAATTATTGGCCCCATACAATCCAAACCAGATATTTTTTTTTTGGCACGTACTCCTTCAGATAGGATTTGAATACATGAAAAGTAATAGGAGTAAAGAGAATTTTTTAGAAGAATTGGATGTTTGGTCAGACATACGAAGTATATGGTTCTATAAAAGTTTATACATAACAATGACTGAGTTTATAACAGAAGATTTATATATATCTAGCTCATTTCTTACTTAATTATGTATACAAGGTATGTGTAAAAGTTATATAATTTTTGTAAATTTATCATAGAATTTCAATTCAGGTTTAGATTTGCGAAATGCATATATTTTTATCTGTCCTTGTTTAATTTATAATATGAGGGGACTCAATAGTTTTACACTCAATGGGTAAAAGATGTTCATTCTTTAGAAGAAGACATTAAATAATAGCTTTTGACAGGAAGAAACAACATATATATTCATCACACATAAAACAAAAAAGAAGGCATGTGAATAGTCTAGTAGAGTCTAGATCATACTATCTATTAGAATTAGTACTACGAATATTAAAATGTCAGGTTGGTAGAGCGTGTATTGGTCTAAAGGTTTTCCTTCTTCAGCATGCCAAGGAATATATAAGCTACAAAATTTTCTTTTTAATCTGTCCCGGAAAAAAACGTTTATTTTTCATAATTAAAAATAATTACTTTAAGATAAATTTTTATAATTATGAATTTATTTATAGCCAAATAAATAATTAATGAGCGGCTTAGGTAATTTTTTTTTTAAAAATATTTATTTCTTTTTTAAATTTTATGTCAAGTCAAACCCTTATCACATAATTATTTAGAACGAAAAGAGTCAAAAACTATATGCTACGTAATGAATTTCAAACCTAACTTTAGGTTTCAAAGCCTTGTTCAAGTACGTAACGTCTGAACTTAATAGGGATTTTAGGATTATAGGATTTCATTTGACCCAATCCTATTTCCGTGAACAAATTTAACTTAAAGTCTTGGTCCACGTAGTTTATTTTAAATCCATATATTTATTAGCTAAATATATCCATAGAAATGACATTACGAGTTATATAAGCATGCAGATGTACAAATTATCATGAACTTGGCCCTATTAATAATCTTAAAAATAATACATATTTGATTTGATTAATGAGCAACTTCTCTTTTGCTAATATTTTATGTTTTACAAATACATGTGTGTAAAGAGATATAGGAAATTCTAGCATCGATATAATAGCACTTGATACCCGAGAAGTATATATAAAGATTAAAGACCAATATCAGTTAAAATAAAAGATATATATTAAATATAATAATTTGTTTTATCTTTTATTAGAACGAACGAAAATATTATAACTATTTTTTTCAAAGACTTAAGTAGATGAAGTTTATTGGAATGAGCAATTTCCTGCATGATTTGTACATGAAACTTGTAGTAATTCTTTTGCTTTGTTATTGCATGAATAAGAAAAATCATCGTTGATGGGAAAAAAAAATTAAATAATAATGCAGCCAATAATACAAAATTAATGTTGCGGAACTGTTAAGTAACAAATTCCCAATTAGTCTTTCTATAGCTAAATTAAATTTGCTTGGTATAACTTGATTGATGGGATAATGTTCTAATAGTAACATATACAAAAAGAAAAATAATTCCAAGTAAATAAAACAAAGAATTGTTTGACCAATATCAAGATCGAAATGAGAATGTAGCTATCTCCAATTTGGGAAATTTCTTTGCTTATTAGGTACGGCTAAGACTGTATACATATGTTATTGTTATTGTTCTTTCCGCTGGTTTCAATCAATGTTGTCTTTTTTTTTTTTTTTTTTTTTCATATGTTCTTTGTTTTTATTATTTTACTTACTTCGAATTTTGAGTGTCATAAAATTTAAGAAATTTTTTTTTCATGGTCTACAATCTACGACAATGGTAGATAATTGTGTGATTATATATCATCCCATTATGGGGTAACTAATGAGAAGCTTTAAACTTAAATTATTTTAAATATAAAAAATATCATTTTTTAACAAACTAAAAGAAAAGAAGTACATAATACAATTTGAGACAGAAATATTATTTTCTTGTTTGTAACATTCTTCTTCTTCTTCTTTTTTTTTTTTTTTTATAATGTATATGCTTTGTCTTTTGTTTTGCCATTTTATGTAAGTGTTTTCATCCTCCTTTTAGGGGCTGAATTTCTTATAAGATACCCTCCGTCTCATTTTATCCGTCTCAAATTGGGATAACACAATTATTAAGAAAATAATGATTGATAATGTAATATTTTGCCCTCTAAATTGTGTTTTGTTGTTAGTTTCAATATTGATGGATGACTAATACTAAACCACCATTTATATTCTTAATGGTGTACTCTTAATGGTACTCCTCTTTGCAGTATTTTTCAAGAATGCTAATAATAACGAGTAATCAATTACATTAAGGGTATAATAGGAAAAAAAAATTGTCCTGGCTTGATAAGTAAGAAATGACAAGTAAAATGGGACAACAAATTAGGAAATTTGGGACGAGTAAAATGAAACGGAGGAGTATCATGTTTAGTTCATCGTCTTTTTCGATAAACAATCTTCCAAACGGCACCAAACAGCTTTTTCCTGCTGGTAATATATTAGGATAATCACAATCAGCATATTAAATTAACTCAAGAAATATATAAATATATATTTTTAATATATTAAAAAAGATAAAAATGGAACAGTCCAAAGCAGGTGAATATGTGCTAAACTAAGATGTTTTGCTTTCTGATCTATGGTCCTATGGAGATTTTGGTTTCTATCATTTTCATTTTTCACCACGGAGATGCGTGCAAAAATACTCCCTCCAATCTAAAATAAAATAAAAAAAAATTCCTCATGCTTTTTCTACGGTCTAAATGAATTCTTCAAATTTCAAAGATGTATTCATTATTATTTTTTTCAAAATAAACCCTTCTCTTTTATGAAGTTTTTTCAATTGTCTCTAGTTTAAGAAAAGCTTAGAAGAAACAAAAGGATAATACTGATAAATACTTTCTCCGTCCAACAATAATTATTTATGTTATTAAAAATAGATATCTAATAGTAATATTTATTCAGTTTGAAAAATCAATGAATAATTTATCAATTTCAATTATTCTTAGTATTAACTATATTCATTACCCCTATTATTTGTATTATATATGAACAAATATTATTGAACGAAGTAAGTAATATATTTTAACTAGTGTCATTAACTAACTCTTTTAAAGGGATACGTGACTCATAAAAATTCATTTAATTTGAAAGGAAGGAAGTATCATTAATTAAAAGACGTCGTCCTTGAAAGTGACAAAGCATGGCAATCAATTAATGCACCCATGAAACAAAATGAAAAAACACCAATGTGTAGGTGTCACTGTTCAACTAATTTTGCATACTTGTTTGGCATAAATTCTTGGAAATTTCACATCATTAATGGTCATGTAGAAAAGTTTCGACAGCAGTTCTTCTTGGGCCTAAGATATTGGTCTTAAATTTGTATAGCCCACCTTACAACAGCCCTGTAAACAGGGCAAATTCTTACAAATAGCCACTCTTTAGGCCATGTATTTGAAAAACTAGCCATCTTTGGTTCCTCTCCCTAATTTCTGTCCTAAACACAAACAAGAAAGCTAGAAAACGAAGAAATCGAGAGACAAGGTATATAACAAAGAGTTAAGCTCTTTCAAGTTCTATAATCTAGTCGGAGGTAGAAGGTACCCACCGAGATAGTCCTCATTGCGCACAAGTTGACCCAGAAAATACCGTTGTTTAAAGAAGAAAAAAACACTTTGAAACATTTGAGTTATAAGTATAGTTTCCAAATGTCTAATATATACATACATGGACGCGATTAGCTAAGGAGAGTTTACTCCACTTCACTATGTTTCCCGTGGCATCTGAATAAACAATGGCCTTCTCTACCTCTTTCTCAAAATTCCATGCAAAACAGAGATTAAAAACACTTACATAGGAGGGTTAAAAAGCACTCAAAGAACCTTGATCTTCTTCCTTTAAGCTGTGACTAAATTGTGTAATGAGCTGTATTACAAAGTCTTGCTAAGCTGCTGAGGCCTTTATGTTGACATCTGAAACTGAGCTTCTTAGATTAATCTGTTTAAGATCATTCAGGCATTTGGTCGAGTTGTACTCCGCTGCATCCATGAGTTCTTCGGAATATGTCCTCCTCCGCTGGAATTTCTGCTTGTAGCATTCGTCTTCCGTCTTCATTAGGACGATAGCCTGCAATAAGAAAAAGGTTCATTCCTTTAATCTTCACATAGAACCTGAAGCTGCTGAACTGAGCAAGTTTCCTCTTGGTTAATGCAATGACAATTCATCGCGCAAAAGTACTAGCTGCTCCAAGTAATTCAGCATTGTGTTATTCGAGGCACTCTATGATACAAAAATGACGTGAATAGACAAACTATAGGAAATCAGGGTGATAGAAAGAAGATAACTACTTGCCTGATTCATTCGAGGCCGCAGAAGTGGATTCTGTTCTACACATAAGCCGGCAGTTAGAATAACACGCTCCATCTCTTTTGGATTGTACTTATCACCAAGAACAGGATCAATTAGTTCTTTCACGTTGTCCTTTTCGAGCAGAGGCTTTGCCTACAGTTGAATACGTGTATGCTCGTATAGTAAGGATGAGATCGTGAATTAGATAATTAAGGAATATATGATGGAAGACTTGAGACACAAGAAAGTACCCAAATCACAAGGCTCTGCTGTGAATCATCTAATGCTTGCCTTCCGGTTATTATCTCCAATAGCAGCACACCAAAAGAAAATACATCGGTTTTCTCATCCACAGTTCCGTGCATAAAATACTCCGGAGCAAAATAACTGACAATATCAACACAAAATGCATTAGATCTCCTTGCAAAGTAGATGAAGCTATTAGAGACATTTTCAAAGAGTTTGATTTCAGATTTCAGGACTGACAGACCCAAATGTGCCTTCAAACTTGCCCACATTATGATGTGTCCACTCTTTCGGAAGCCACTTTGCAAGGCCAAAGTCACAAATCTGCATCCACAATACGCATGCTCAGAATAGGCACTAATCAAGGGTAGTTGCAGCAAACGCACAAATCATCGCGTCTACATCGTCGTCATGTCATATAGTCATGTACAGCATCTTTCCAGGAATAGATATCATATAGTAATACAACTGTCATCAGATATCTCGGAATCCCAAATGATATGATACAACTATGAATATTATATCCTAACAATAATGAAGAGGCTTGTTCTTAGATAAATGGACAAACGCTAGGTTCACAAACGATGTCACATCCTATAAAACACCAGTCCACTGATAGCAGTTCGAAAAACAATCACTACAAAAATTCCACACTTAGAAATGCCAAGCCAGAAAAAGGGATTGTATCATGGAGGATAAACAACTAACCAAACTAAAGAAGATGGTTTCAGAAGGTCTATTAACTACAACTATAAATTAATTAATGGATGTCTATAATCATCATTCGTTCAATAAAATATATATTCATGCATTAAAATTCTTATGTCGAATAAAAAATCCTCTAAACTAACTCAAGATGGTAAGCTACTACATCAGTTAGGAAAAATCACCATAAACTTAATATAAGTAATTCAAATCACTAAACATTAGACTACACTGAATTTCGAAGATCTTTCACACGCGTGCATCTGCGAAGGCAGGTTCCTGATAGAATACAAGGATATTTTCATGTCCATTATTAGTCAAATGAATGATCTTAATCGATGAACAGTCAGAAAGTACTGATTTACAGATAACAATCCTCACCATGCTTTGTTTTTGACTTTCTTTATTAGAAATATTTCTACAAAGACGACCTATTATACACGGAGACACACATCGATTTCTAGAGGCTATCATAGTGGCAAGGAGTTCAACAAGTGTGAATACTGAACTCAGAGAATGGTAACAACCTAATTTCACACACTCTTTGTCATCATAACAGCTTAAGCCCTGAAATTAAGTGCAGAGGAATAGGCATTTCACATGCAAGTACCCAGGTCCTTACGCATGCGCTTGAACACCCTAAGTTCGTTCTATCTTGACAAGTACAGCACTAAACAAAATATAGCTGGCAAACCATTATAATAGCAGTTAAAACGACATTATGAATTATATAGTGGCGATCAAGAAGAAAAAAATTGAAACTTAATATATTTAAACTAGTCATTGAAGTTGATTTATAAACTCAAAAACTGTATTGATGGATCCAAAGACATTTAAACTGATTTTTGGACTTGGTTGACACAATTTTTACTGTCTTTACAGATGTTTTTTCTTACATTACGTAAATACTTTTTTTTCCATCGTAGTTCATATTCTCCTTACTTCAGTAGTTCAATAAAGCTTGTCTTACAATTGAACTCTCTACTTTGGCGCATTTCTATACGCCTCTGTTTTGACATCACTGCAACGACTACCATATTTCGCTTTAAATAAGCCTCATTAACGAGACATTTCTTTGTCCTCTATTTTCCTTTTTTTTCTTTGTCACCCTCTCATTTCCATTAGAGGAATATCATTCATGGAAGCTTGTTTTACATTCAAAAAGACGCTTTTAAGCATTATACCCAATGTATCTTACATGAATTTGTATCCATCCTTTTTCTAACTCTTGCTATCATGTCTTCTCTATTTCCCTTCTTCTCTACTGTCTTACACTAATACACTATCTCTGTCCATTAATAATATACAAAGGCAAGCCTATGTAGAAGAAAGGGGGATCACCGGAGCCAGTAATCTCGGACAAAATCTAGTATATATATGTGTGGAGTGTGGATATACCTTGAGCTAGAACATATATTTGATTAAGCACCCGAAAACCCACAGGCTGGTTAGGGGCATTGGTCAAGTCGGTTGCTTAGGTTCGAGTTGTGTTAGGGGGCCCGTTTTCGATTCCTAAATCTAACAATACTTTAATCGAAATACTTTAATATTTTTGTGGGCCCTGACTGCCTTCAAATCCTGGGTCCGCCTCTGCTAATGTACTGCTAATCTCTGTTAAAGGAATCACTTTTATGAAAGCTAGTTTTCATCCAAAAGGATGCTTTCAAAGCACGGGATTTGAACATTATACATAATGTATACCACATTAATTTGTACTCATCTATTTCTAATTATTGTTATCATCGTTCTTCTCTATTTCCCTTTACTGACGAAAGCACTGCCTCTCTTTGTCGCGTCTCACATGTTTTGAACATTATAATCCCCCCAACCTCGCTAATGTTTTGTGCACTGTGCTGCCCTTTTTTGTTGTATTCTCCACTTCCCTTTTCCTATTGAGATGCTACCTTTATGTATTTCGTTCGCATTAAGATTAAGACATCTGAATGATTAAAATATCTCTAGATCTGAACATTGAATGGTTAAGACTAATTATTTTTCAACATTTGAATATGCATGATTTATTTATTTTTAAACATTAAAAAATACAATATTTTCGATTACACTAGGTATGTGCTGTTGTAAATATACAATTCAAATTTTAAAAGTATTTAAATATTAGAAAAATATATAAATTTAATAAAAAAATAAAACATTTATGTTCACTAGTGGTAATAGAGATGGTTTGTAGTGGTAACGATGGTGGTGGTGGTTGGTGTTGTAGTGATGGCGCAATAGTGGTAGGGTAGTGGAGATAGTTTATGTTAGTGTTTGTTGAGGTGGTGGTTGGCGATGGTATTGGTGTTAGTTGGGGAGATATTAGTTGTGATGGTGGAGGTGGTTGGCAGTAAGGATGGACACTAGTGGTGGTAATGGCTGATAGTGGCCGTGGAAGAGGCAGATGAGGTGACAGTAGTAGTGTTAGCAATGGATATAATTATATTGATGGAGGTGTTAGGTGTGAAAACGAATGACAGTAGTGATTGACAACGGTAGTCGTTGTTACTGGTGGTTCTGATGGCAGAGGTGATTGGTGGTAGTGGCTGGTTGTTATGGACGGAGTGATGGTGAAAACTACCCATGCAAAAATAAGTGTTTAAATTTTAATGTAAACAAATGCAGTTAATAGTTTAATGTCTGAGCCATTCACACTCTGACCTCCATTAAGTGCAGACAAGCTAATCTTCACCGAAGTAATCTCTTTTGAGAAAGTTTGTCCTCTATTCAAAATAATGCTCTTGAAATGTGTGTTATGAACGTTATACATGTGAGATATCACATGAATTTGCCTTCTTTAAATGGAAATAATTGTTTTCGTAAACGACACAAAAGTAGTCCACAGATTTTCTATACAAGTGAGTGAAACAACGTGCTTTGAACGCTATACATGTGAACTATCACATTTTTTCTTGAACGGAAATAATATATCCGTAGACGACAAAGAAGTTGCTGTCGAATTTCATGTTCAAGTCGAAAAAAGACAAAAGAGTAGTCCTCTTCTCATCTTTGTGGAACTGTATAAATTCGAATGAGTTCCTGACTTATGTTCATACTCCTTACATGAAAAGTGAAATAACAAGATACAGCTTCAATCCTCTTGACTGAATTTTTCTTGTCTTCAAAATATCTTGAGTTCCTTTCTCTTCAAATCACCCATCATATATGAGGAGGAATTGTACGCCGCCAACTATTTCTTACTTTGTTCCAACTCTTGCCTATGCCATTAATTCTTTCGATCTTTGTTCTTTTCAATTTCCTTATTTCCATACCTCTTTTTGTTGCCTCTCTTGCTAGTCTCCATCAAAAACATGTTTCAAGTAGTAAATAGGTAGCACAACACCATCCAATTCGTATCCATCCATGTTTTTAACACTTGTTATCTTTGTTCTTCAAAAGGATGTTGAAACATGTGACCAAATGTTATCAACGATGTATCTCAGATGATATACACCCGTCAGTATTATCTCTTCTTATCTTTGTTTTTCTCTATTTCCTTTTTACCAGTGTTACACAACCTCTCTCACTGCTGCATCTCCTGCTAGTCTCCGTTAGAAAACATGTCTTCAGAATACATAGTATATCACACATAAATATGGACTCATCCATTTTCTACCTCAATCTCTATTTGCTCCTCTTTATATTCGGTCACTCACTTCTACACCACTTATCACGACTATAAACATGCTCGTCATTAAATTTCATTTTGTTTTGCCGTCTTTGCACCTCTCAATATTCCTTTTCCTATCGTGATACTAGACTTCTCAAGAAAAAATTATCATCAAAGCCGATCACCAATAACCATTGATAAAATCTACCACAAACCACCGATCACATTCAATCCTTGTGAGTCCTAACCGACAAAGTTAAGAAAGTTATTGTGCATCACTTAATTGTCAATCTTAAAGATAGGCGCTTTTCCATGTACAAGCAGAGAATATATTCTTCCAAGAGGTGTTATTGAAGCGTGCATAAGAAACTAGGTAATGTCTCTAATTCTCCTAAACCTAACCCTCGGATTCTCAAATCTGCTAGTCGAATTCACGGATTCCCTCACTGGCATGAGTTCTTCAAAATGTTGAAGAGAGTTCCAGCAAGAGACTGACTTCATTTCCACCCATAGCTTTCCCAAGAATAGCAGCAAGGAAAAGCAGAAGTGTAAGGGAAAATGTAGCAACGCGTTTCTATCCATTCGGATCAGCCTAGAAGAAATTCACCCTATTTGACCTGAAGAATGGTACCAGTAATTTTAGCTAAGGTACGTGATCTGTTCTAACGTTTCTCTTCACTACATTCAGGCTTTTATGGTAAACATATATATGCAGAGCAACTATGACAATTATGTACACGCGTATATGTTATATATATCTTAAATTCAAGTGCTTTTAACCTTGTGCGTAAGGAACAGGCTTAGACAACTATAGATACTGTTGTAGCGCCTATCCAACAGAAGTACGGATATTGACACAAAAGTACACTTAGAGGAGACCAGATTGTTTTACCAAAATTGTGTAGTTTATGGAAGATTTAACAACGCCAGCTAGTACAGTACCTGAGGCACAAAATCCTCCGTAAGAAGAATATTATCAGCTTTAATATCTCTGTGTATAATCCGCCTTTGGCAATTCTCATGAAGGTATAGTAGGCCATTTGCTATTCCAAATATTATTTTGTATCTGGCGGCCCAGTCTAGCTTATCCCTTGAGCCTGAAATAATAGAAACAGTAAAGTACATTGTGTCAAAACAGAAAAAGGCGATTCATCAATTACAAGAACAGAAAATTTGTCTTGTAATGAGAAATTTTGAGACATACCACGAAGAAATGACCCTAAGCTCCCTAGAGAAGATAACTGAAGTATAAGGTATGTCCCTCCTTCCACTCCATAACCAACCATCCTTGCAGTATTAGGATGGTCTACATGTGCTATTGTACCTATTTCACATAGGAAGTTTTGTTCCTGCTCCTCTGGTGTACCTTTATTGAGGCGCTTAACCGCGATAAGCTGACCATCAGGCAAACAACCCTTGTAAACTTCAGCATACCCTCCTTTGCCAATCAAGTTTTCTGTCAAAGAAGAAGATTAACTCTAGAAATAGACATTTATGCACTAAAACTTCTAAAATATAAAATAAAATCAGGAATAGTAGATGTAGAAACGCATTAGCCTGAATGCAAGAAAGAGAGATGTCGAACCAGATTACATACCTTTGCTAAAATTGTTGGTAGCATTTTTCAGTTCAGACAGGCTGAAGTTCTTCCAGGATGATTTGAAGTGATAGAAACCTGCTGCTACATTCTCCCTGGCACTTCTGCTTTTCCTTGTTGATATCCTTGGCACAGCTAAGGGTGGAAATGAAGGTAGTCTTTTGACAGAACTTTTCTTCCACATTTTGAAGAACTTGTGCCAGCGCGAGGATGTCCGTGGATGTGACGAGCAGATTTCAGAACCTGAGGGTTCTGCTTTAGGAAAATTGGAGCCACCCTCCTGGTTTCTGATGCTCGCCTCAATAACTCCTCTAGGAGAAGAATCGTCGTATTTCTCCCTATCCATCTCAAACAATCTCAGGTCTACAACAAGTATTTTCAAGAAAATCCATCAGACGCAAAACAGACGAAAGAAACAAGCCATACACAATCTCTTGGTAGTACAGGTGATGTAAATGTTACCTTGAGCAGAAGCCGAGCACGAGATATTCTTCGGTCCAGCATTAACAGCTTTGTTTTCTGAGGTACGTACTCCATCCATACTGATTCTCTTACTAGATTTACTGTAACATATCAACCAATAGTTCTAAATCATATTAAATCACAAAGTAACAAACTAACTCTTTAATTTCCTCTTACGCTTTCCTTGATCTTGCATCAAGGAAAGTAGAACTAATCCCAAAACCAAGAATTCGAAATGATCGCAGGCAGGAGGCAAATGATCGAAGCAGGACACAAGATGTCTGTATTTAAAGCATACATTCAAGGAAGGCAACAAGGTAGCAGATGGACTAGCAAATCATGGAAGTAATTTCGGAAGTTTTTGAAAGCTTAATGTTCTATAATGTACCCCGGTTTTTGTTTTACCATCTTATGGAAAGGATCAGATGCTATGTAATGTTTACATAAACTTTATAGCAGTAATGACAATATTAGTTTCTTTTTGGAAAAATCGAATTTCTAATATCACAGAAAGAAGCACAATTAAGATGAGAATTTTGTATAAGCAAGCAATGCTGCATACATACTAATGAAACTTACATATTAAAAGCACCGCAAAAGATGTGCTTTACAACCATCCCCTATGAAAAAAATCCAGTCAGCGAATGCTCCAAAAAAAATATATATATATATATACAAAGACCAAAAACTAACCCCCTACCAAATCACACCTTGTAAAAGAACAAAAAAATTTTAAAAAAACGAATTACAGGCTTGGAACAAAATGACCATATATTAAAAAGAAAAAAAAAAAGAAGGTGATTTCAGAGTTTTCATGGTGGACGAGTTACCGCACCTGTTATTAGCAGGTACCCGATAGAATAGTGAGGTCGCATGCAAGTTGGTCTAGCCACCACCTTTATCAGAAAAAACTTAATACTCTCCCTCTCTGCATCATAAACAAGAAAAAATTATATATATAAGAAAACTTTGATCATCTAATGAAAAACAAAAAAATAACAAAAATGAATAGAAGAAGAAATTAGGAACTCACAAAATATAGTAAGTGTTGAAAACAGAGTCCAATAGCAATAGATGACTAATGTGGATTGATACTGCATGCAAGAAAATCACAAAAAAAAAAAAAAAAAAGAGTTTGTCTTTGTTAAATGTCATCCATGTTCATCCAAAATTCAAGGAAATATTGTACTAATAAAGACCCATTTATCCAAATCATAAAATCTATCTTATCATTCATCAAACTCTTTTTTTTTCCACAACACCATTACCCACCCCCCACTAGAAGAGGTGTAGGTGTTGTATAATTTTTGACAAGTGGAGGGAATTGAGAAACAAATGAAAGTGCTAATATTAAGGTCCTAGTATTAATCACAGCCTTAATTTTTCCATTTTGCCTATATTATACAAACTCAAGGCAGTGGTGGGGGATGATTGGAGGGAGGGGGCCTGTTTCTCACCCAAAAATACTTTTATGATGGAAAAATATTTACATTAAACTAAAGAATTTAAAATATAAAATTTTCATACATAGTTTAATTATAATGAAGTCGAATGTACTTCCGTTTTAATTTAATGTATTATTGAAATTTCATTATCTTATTTGATATACGCAATTCATACATGTGACTTTTTTTTTTTTTTTTTTTGTCATTTTCGGGTGTCGCTTTGCGAACCCGACTAGCTGCACCCACTGAGTCCCGCTGTTTCAAGGCGGGTCCACCACGGTTAGTTCCACGGGGTTCTGGAGACGCAACCGGTTTGTAATGCCACCAGTGGCCCTGCTGGGGCTCGAACTGGCGATCTGTTTTAGGGTTTTTGCCCTAATTTTCTTACTTTATTTAAGTTTTATTTTTTCTTAGAAAGAAAATAAAAGTTATCATAATTACTTTTATTTTTCGTGAACGAAAAAATATAATTCTTTCCATATTTGGTTAATCTCTTTCTTGGAGGAAAGGTTTTGAATATCTAATAAATAGAAGACTCACCTTCTCATGCCATAATACAGTAGCATCCACAATGTAGTCTTTAAAAGAGTCTTGTTTAGGGGAGACTTCATTTTTATGTTTTTTAATAATATTAGTTTTTAATATATAGGCCAATTGGCCAAACTATATTCAATAATATTTCTTTAGTATATTTTTCTTTGTCGTCTAAATTATCACTACGATAATTTGCAACTTTAAGCTTCCGCACAACGCTCTCTCGATTTCGAACCCAACAATCTGAAAGACTTTGTCCTCAGGCCTTTACCAGCCGAACTACCCCTCAAGGTTGTTCATACATATGACTTGTTTTTAGAAACGTGAATAAGTAGACAAATTATACAAGTGACTTCTAAAATGTATATATTTTTATTTACTTACGCAAACATAGAAATAATAAGAAAATTACTTATCTTTTACAAAGTAGATAAAAATAATAGTATCATTCTTTGATCCTAAACAAAAAAAACAATGGCAGAACAATGATTTAGTTGATACTTGATGGTTAACGTCAGTAGATTGGTAACAGTGTTTCAAACTAGAGTCCGTGTACAAAATCCACAAAGTACTACACTAAAAAGTAGTACTACTATAATCTTTCAGTTATAAAGCTTTAATTCAAGAGTTAATGACAGTTGGACTACCATAGTCCACATATAGGTTGTTTTGTCCTTTCAAATGACAGTCAAATGTTAAAAGTTAAAAAGATGAATTTCATTAAATCACTTAAAAATGTGGCAAATTTTAGTACCCCACCCCCACACCCTTTAAATATTTTTTTATTTGTATCATTAATTAACTACATGAAATATTAATTCAATTTTAGTACCCCTCTCTAAATATCTTGAGAAGCAACGAGAATAAATTAGAGATCTCTCAATTTTATATTCTTTGATTCAACAATAATTTTCTAAAAACACTAAGTTGTCCGAGTTTAATTCAATGTGCAAAATACCTTAAAATTTTGAAATTACATCACATTTATAGTTACTCTAAATTTAGCGGAAGTCAAAAATTCATCGAAAGGATAAAACATACAAATAACAAAAAAAACATGAAGAAAAGGTAAGAATTGTCTCATACTGATAGAGTTATGGTAATAAATACGTACAAAAGAGTACATATTGGTTAACCCCACTTGCTATTTTATAACCAATGACTTGTGTTTATTCTTCATCAGATTAATGGAAATTGTCAATCCTGATATTCAGTAACAAATTGTCATTACTTAATTATAAAATATCAGATTGGCTAGTAAGTGAGATTTTGTGGACATATTGACTAACTTTTTCTAATTAATGCAATAAACAAGGAACCCTTGTTTTATGGACAATGTTCCTTGGTCTTTCTTTATCAAATGAGCTTAATATGTCGATTTATTTGTTTAATTGCCACTAGTACCATTTGAAGATCTGAATTACATCACTCAACTGTGATAATATTAGTCTCACCAGAACGATTAAGAAACTGAGTCAAATTAAATATTGTATTCAATCGTACAATTTTATTTTTTTTTTTAAATATTTTTTGATAAAATGATATGACAATGATGATTCATACAGACGCGTGATCTTAACTTACATTGAATTAATAAATAAATAATTAATCATTATATTTTTATTAACAAGCCCGTGACCTAAAACGTTAGAAAAGTGGGAGAATTCAAACATATATATGAAGCGGAGTTACTTTCATCTCAATTAAATCATCTAAAATAATTGTAAATAATCATCTCCTACAATGGAGGATAATTATAAAAATAGCAAAAATTTGTCGGTGAAGAAGCATCCAAACAAGTGTAAATGAAGTTTGATATGAAAGGAGATATATAGTTATTAGACAATAAATTTTAGTAGCTCAATTATGCTGGTTAGCTATCCGTAGTTTCATTTTCATTTTATTAGTGATGGTTCGACTCTTCCTCTCTTACTTTGCTCCGAATATAATTTTTTTTTTTTAAATATGGATATTAGATAAATCATGTTAGGTGTTATTTATTTTCATGTATAGTCTTGTTAATGTCAGACTGAGATATACATTGTATATAAACTATATATATATATATATAAATATGGGGTCCTTTCTTTGCCGGTTGCTACCCATGCATGTTATTCATTCTTACTTACTCCTTTTACTGTTTGATATCTATGAAAAAATCGATGGGGAGGCCAAGTTTAGCCCATAGTTAACCAACTGGACTAAATTTTGGCCCATAGAAACATTGGTTATTTCTTGTCACTACTTCCCTCTTTCTTAAAAACGTTTTCGTCTCAAAACTATTTGGAATTCATACCAAAATTTACTGACACAACTAATATGAATTTATTCAGTATAAAATTCCTTAAAAAGAATGCTTTGGAAAGACTTGGAGTTGTCAATAATAACCAAAAAATCTTGATTTGAATACGTCTGCAAATCAAAATTACTTAATTAAATGAGATTTTGATTTAGTTATTTTTTAATTAGCAGCTAACAGAATAAAGTATTGTAAATAAGGACAAATCATACAATCAAGAAAAGAGGCTAACTAAGATTAAAGGGAATAAATAATGTATCATAAAAAACATTAATTGACATTCACACAAATTACTGGAAATTTAAGAGAATGTTATTTGTTTTACATGACCACTTATGCATTTATTAAACCCAAATGCACAACAAATCGTCAAGATTAAAACTAAAACAGCAAAAGGTACGAAACAAAGCCTAATTTAATTACCTTTCACATTACAATCTCTAATCACTTCATCTTGTCCATTCTGAACATTTTCTTTACCTACACATATAAACACAATAATTTAATGTTATATTCGTGAGATAAATAAATGTAGCATTTATCTATTAAATATAACAACATTAATATATTTTATCCAAATGGAGATCAGCTAATACTCGAGCAATTATAACTTCATCGTCCAGATGGAGATCAACTAATATTCAAGCAATTATAACTTCATCGGACTCTTCACCTTTAGAAAAATATAATATATTAGTCATTTCATCAACAAAAAAGGTATATAAAATTCTCAGCAATAATGTAAATTTTTTAATTTCTTTCAACTATTTTTATATATTTTTCTCTTTTAACTTCTTGTATATTTTACTGACTAACACCAATATATGTATCATGAGTATACTTCAAATGCACATGATTTACTAATATGATAACAATTGAGTAATGACTTAAATTGAACTATAATTGTATTTCATTTCACCGGATATATAAGAGGTATTGCAATTGTATCTAAAAATCTTTATTACATGTCTAATAAATTTGTTGAATTATAATCATATGTAAAATGTACAATCTAGAAATGTATTCATATTATAAATTGATTATTAAAGTGTATTTATCTATTTTGTCATCTTCTACACCAACCATACAATCATCAACAAATATTATCAAAACTCTAACAATTATATGATTCAAACATAACAATTATCAATAAGCTAGTAAAATAAAATCACAATAGTATTAATATTTCTTAAATCTTGATCTGCTACTAGGGATGGAGCAAATTCAATTGAGTCACAAACTTCAAGTTGAGATAGAGATGCGTATTAAAAATTTCTTCAAATTTTAAATTGACTAAATATAGCTTGCTATTTAAAATTTGTCGGATAAAAAAATAGTACCTTCTTGAAATTCAGTCCCACTAGAAAGCATATCATCAAAATCGTTAATTTCAAACTCACTTATTTTGTGGACATTGGAACCACCGCCATCTCTTTTCTTAGTTGATGGTTCTCCAGGCGCATAAATAGTAGACAAGTTACCGTTCATATTTTCTTTGCATACAACAACTTGATATCCTTGATAAATTTGGAGTTTGAATCAATGATGTTTTTCTTTAGATCTGCGAATTGTTCTTCAATTTTTTTCGCTAATGCTTTCTGACTTTTGTTTGCCTATAATAAGTAGTAAGGGGTTAGAAAAAAGATCATTTCATCAAGTTCAATTGAAAAAGTTTAAAATAAAAGCGTAAAATACCTTTACAAGCTCCATTCTCAATTTTTCTAATCTTTTAATCAATTTATCTCGAGATATAACAACTTCTGATTTTGGAATAAATCCATCATCCACAAGATTATCATCGTCGTCAATAACTTTTTTTTCCTCTTTTATTACCAACTAATTTTCTTCTTTTAGCTTTTTGAACAAATTCCAACTTAACAACATTCTCACTTTTTTTCAACACTCGTTTACCTTTTCTTTTTTCATGAGCATTTTCACCGGCATTGGTTAGCTTATCATGTCCATGAACTTCAAGAACAGAAGAAGTCTTAATGTCAGTGATCGTCACATTCAATCTAGGACTTCTTCTTCAGAAGGTTTTTTCATGAGTTTGCACATCTCTATGCACAACATTGGCTGATGGAATCGAAGAGGATTCATGAGTTTGCACATCTCCATGCACAACATTGGCTGATGGAATCGAAGAGGAACCAACCATAAAAGTCAAATTTTGAATTCTACGATTTTTCCTAAGCAACATTTTTTCATCCATTTTAAGAGAGATAAAAAAAAAAGAGGAAAAAGAATCGAGTCACTGGTGAATAGAAAATGAGAAAGCTGATAAAAGAAAAAAGAAGAAACTGACAACGATATAAAAAAGAATATGAAAATGAACGGAAGGAGGCGGGGTGGGGCTGGGAGGTGGGGAGGTGGGGGGAGAAAAAGACACTAAAAAAAAGTTTGAGAAGACGACAAACGGCGATTATAACGAGAAAGAACTTTAAATTATGAAACTTTGACTCTACAAAAAATGAACTCGATTAAATTAAACTATTAATTCATTAATAAAATGGAGAAACACGGTTTTTTTAAAAAAAGAAATCTATTAATGAAAAACTATTGTTATTTATTAGGAAAAATGCTTTATTACCACCTTGAACTATACGCGAAAAGGCTGAGACACACTCGAACTTTAGGAGGGTCCTATTACCCCCTTGGACTAATTAAAATCATATTTTTAACAACCATAGTGCCTACGTGCAACATACGTGGCAAACACGTGTGTCTACGTGGACCTTTCAGTGTGTTGTGCCACGTATGTGTCACATAGACACTAAGGTTGTCAAAAATATGATTTTAATTAATCCAGGGGGTAATAGCACCCTCCTGAAGTTCGAGCGTGTCTCAACCTTTTCGCGTAAAGTTCAAGATGGTAATAAAGTATTTTTTCTATTTATTACAATAAATAAAAGGTATCATAATAAAAAAGTAATAACGGATATATAATAGTTTATCTATGTAAAAATTCTTAATTAGAACTCTTCTACTAGAGATTTTTTTCAATATATCCAAAATTTATTTCTTTTTTTCCCCAGCTATTTTCTTCAATATTTTAGATTTAATTTGTCAACAATGAACAGTATGAATTATATCTTGACAATCAAAATGAGAAAAATTGAAATTTAGTATAAGAAAACTAGTTACTAAATTTGAATTATAAACTTAAAAACTATACCTTCGCATTAAAGAAACTTAAAATGACTTTTGAACTTAATTGACAAGATTTTACTTTTTATATTTTACCCGATTGCAGTCTCTACAACTCATTTTCTTATATAATTATTTCTTTGTTACATTACACAAATATATATATTTTTTTAAAAAATATTTTTTCATATTTACCTTACTCCGTCGGTGAACTATAATTTTAAAACATGTATTTTGCACGTTATAGATGATGTATTTCACATGAACTTGAATTCGTTCATTTTTAACTTTTGTTCTTTTTAGTTTTTTTTTTTTTTTTAATTAATACATTACCTCTTTCCGTTGGCTCTCATGATAACCTCCAATTAAAGAAATATCTTTAATTAAATTTTGTTTATCATTTAAATAATACTTCAGAAGCACGTGTTTTGTACATTAACAAAGTATTTCATTCCTCACATGAATTTATATCTATTTATTTTTAACTTTGTTATTTTTCTGAGTAATAATTTCTCATCCATTTAAGAGGAATAAAAAAAATTAAAAATTAGATCAACAGTGAAAAGAAAATAAGAGAATGACTGTTAAAGGAAAAAGAAGAAGAAGGCAATAATATAGAAAAAGAGAATACGAAAATGAGTGGTGGAGAGAGAAAACGACATTAAAAATAAAGTTTAAGAAGATGACAAATGACAATTATAATGAGAAAGAACAACAACGTATGAAACTTTGACCCTACAAATAAGTAAACTCAATTAAATTAAAATATTAATTCATTAATAAAATGAAAAACACGATTTTTTTTTTAAAATCTATTAATGTAAAAACTGTTGCTATTTATTACAATAAACAAAAGGTATCATAATAAGAAGGTAATCATTGATATATAATAGTTTCCTCATGTAAAAATTGTTAGATAGAATTATTTTACTAGTGTTTCCTCAATATATCTCAAATTTCTTTCTCTTTAGCTATTTTTCTCAATATTTTAGATTTAATTTGTCAACAATGAGCATTATGGATTATATCTAGACAATCAAAATGAGAAAAACTGAAACTTAGTATAAAAAGTTAGTTACTAAATTTGAATTATAAACTTAAAAACTATACCTTTTCATTAAAGAAACTCAAAATAATTTTTGAACTTGATTGACATGATTTTACATCTTAAATTTATTCGATCGCAGTCTGCACAACTCACTTATATAATTATTTCTTTGTTACATTATGCAAATACTTCATTTTAAGATATTATTTCTTCATATTCACCTTACTTCGTCGGTGAACTAATATTTTAAAATATGTATTTTGCACGTTATAGACGATGTATTTCACATGAATTTGTATCCGTTCATTTTTAACTTTTGTTATTTTAAATCTTTTTCTTTGAATTAATACATTACCTCTTTTCGTTGCCTCTCATGATAACCTCCAATTAAAAAAAATATCTTTTATTAAATTTTATTTTTCAGTTAAATGATACTTTTGAAGCACGCGTTTTGCACGTTAACAATGCATCTCATTCCTCACATGAATTTGTATCTATTCATTTTTAGCTTTGTTATTTTTCTGAGTAATAACATTTCATCCATCTAAGAGGAATAAAAAAAAAAGAAAATTTTAAAAACCAAATCAACAGTGAATAGAAAGTTGGAGAAGCCGACAGAAGACGATCGTAACGAGAAAAAACGTCAAAGTATGAAACTTTGACGCTACAAAAAATAAACTCGATCAAATTAAGATATTAATCCATTAATAAAATGGAGAAACACAATTTTTTTATAAAGAAACTATTAATGAAAAAATTGTTACTATTTATTACAATAAATAAAAGATATTATAATAAAAAGGTAATGATTGATATATAATAGTTTACCTATGTAAAAACTGTTAAATAAAATTTTTCTACTAGAGTGTTTTTTTCAGTATATCTCAAACTTGTTTCTTTTCTTCAGCTATTTTTCTCAATATTTTAGATTTAGTTTGTCAATAATGAACATTATGGATTATATCTAGACAATCAAAATGAGAAAAATTGAAACTTAGTATAAGAAAACTAGTTACTAAATTTGAATTATAAACTTGTAAGCTATATGTTTTGATTAAAGAAACTCAAAATGCTTTTTAGACTTGACTGACGTGATTTTACTTGATTTTAGTCTCTACAACTCATTTTCTTATATAATTATTTCTTTGTCACATTACGTAAAAACTTTTTTTGAAAAAAAATATTTCTTCATATTCACCTTACTCTGTCTTTGAAATATAATTTTAAATTACGTATTTGACATGTCATAAATGATGTATTTCACATGAATTTGTATTTGTTCATTTTTAACTTTTGTTATTTCTTTTTTGAATTAATACATTACCTCTTTACGTTGCCTCTCATGATAATCTGCAATTAAAAAATATCTTTTATTAAATTTATTTTTCATTTAAATGATACTATTAAAGCGCGTGTTTTGCATGGTAACAATGTATCTCATTCCTCACATGAAATTGCATCTATTCATTTTTATCTTTGTTGTTTTTTTGAGTAATAACTTTTCATCCATTTAGGAGAAATAAAAAAGAGAAAATTTTAAAAATCAGAACAACAGTGAATTAAAAAATGAAAGAATGATTGTTAAAGAAAAAAAAAGAAAAAGAAGGCGATGATATAAAAAAAGAGAATACGAAAATGAAAGATGGGGCGAGAAAACGGCAGTAAAAAGAAAGCTGGAGAAGACGATAGATGATGATTATAATGAGAAAGAACTTCAAAGTATGAAATTCTGACCCTACAAAAAAAATGAACTAGGTTAAATTAAAATATTAATCCATTAATAAAATGAAGAAACACAGATATTAATGAAAAAAATGTTACGATTTATTACAATAATGTCACGACCTAAAAGGTCATGAGCGGCACCCACACTAATCTTCCTGTGGGAGAACCATCTAAATCGAACCATTGCCCAATCACTTAATCAATATTAAGATGATATTATTATAAATCAACATAATAACAATAATTCAGGACTAATCATTATTAATGCGGAAGTCAAATAAACTACTTACTAAAATTTCCAAGACCCGAAAGTCATCGTACAAGAACTACTAACAAAAGTCATGTCTAAAGAGATATCCAAAAATAAAGTATATAATAATTTTTCATTGCCCGAAAGATGGACAAGAATAAATAAGATTACCCATGACAGCCTGGAGACGGAGTGTTCATCCTTGGATCAAGATCTGCTATCAAATTCTAGAAGTGAGGTCATGTCCGATCCTCTAGAATACTTTCTGTACTCAACAAAAGAAGAGTACAGGATAGTATCAGTACAAATCACTATGTACTGGTAGGTATCATAGGTCAACTCAATTTAATAGCACGTACACAACATAAATTAAATAACAAGTAGATAGACGTCATCACATAATAAATATTCAATGAATAACAATACAGTAACAACAGGTCAAACAGTGCTCATAAACAAGCCACATAACCATCAAGAGTATCAACCATACTGTAAACATCCACAGAATCTACATAAATATGTACACACATGCTATGGGACTTATTTTTGTCCAAATAGTCATGACCTGCAGGAAACAATCTATGTTCATATACCGTACCGGCGTGGTACCCGATCCAACATATATATATTCGTACCGGCGTGATACCCGTTCCAACATATACATATTCGTACCGGCGTTGTACCCGATCCAACATATACATATCTGTACTGGCGAGGTACCCGATCCAACATATACATATCTGTATCGGTGTGGTACCCGATCCAACATATACATATCCGTATCGGCGTGGTACTCGATCCAACATATACATATCCGTACCGGCATGGTACCCGATCCAACATATACATATCCGTATTGGCGTGGTACCCGATCCAATATATACATATCCGTATCGGCGTGGTACCCGATCCAACATATACATATTCGTACTGGCGTCATACCCGATCCACCATAAACAAGTATTATCAATATCAAATTAACACATTCTCACAGCATACAACACAATATACCAAGTTTAAAAGTACATTAAAGTCATGAAATAATTTCATCAAGTAAATTTTTAATAATCAGTTATACACGCATTAACAATCCAAACATCAACAATTTCAAGCATGTCCGAATGCCAATCAACAAGTATCCAATTTAGGAGTATACACACAATTAAATAGAGTCTAAACTCCAATTAAACCATAACCTACCTCAACCGAAGAATTCAAATGCAAGCTAATTTGCAAACGCTTTGCCCTTACTCAAAGTTTTGGAACGTTCAAAATCTGTTCTAATATATGTAATTCCCATAAGAGTACAAATCTAATGACACCTTTTTTATAAATTCTTGTTTCTATATACTCTAAGCCTAAAGACCAATTACAAAATCGTAGCTCCCGAATTATCCTATATTAGGCCGTGGCTAGTTATTGATCACAAGTTTTTATAATTGTATAATAATAATAATAATAATAATAATAATAATAATAATAATAATAATAATAATAATAATAATAATAAATAAATAAATAAATAAATAAATAAATAAATCCAAGGCAACCCATGTCAAAAATCAACCATTAACTTATTATATATATTTTATAATACTACTATAAAAGAAAAATGTAAGAAATAATAAAATATTCTTCAACTCCATTGTATAATCACGCCACTGATAGCACTAGTATTTCTTATAATTACGCACACACATATTAACGTGGACAATTGACAAAGAAAGTATTTTATGCTAACCTGAAGATGCAGATACTCCACAAACTGCGGAAGGAAAAAGGGAAAAAGTAACTTGGGAAAATTGAAGAATAGGTGTCTTTTAAGTCTTGAATGAAGGATTGGTGACATTGACCAACAGATAGGTTCAAACATTATTAGGAAACTTGATCAAGTTAATTGTTGACTTGATTAATATTTTCAAAACTTTCTAATCTTTTCAAAAATACAAATCAACCCAACCCACACCCTCTTCAATCCAAATCAACCACTCTCTCTCGACAGCTTCCCTCAACTCTCTTCCAACCAACAGTTCTGCAAAATTTCTTCCTTTAACCTCTGACGACAAATAGTTGGGCTTCGAGTTCCCCTCTTCAATTCAATCAACCTATCTCTCATCCCTCTCTCGACAGCTTCTCTCAACTCTCTCCCAACCAACTGTTCTGTAAATTTCTCATTTCAATCCTCGGCGACTTCAACATACGACTACAAATAATTGGACTTTGAGTTTCTATTCGACTTCAATCGACGTGACAACCTTTCTCTCCGACCACAACAGCTTCGAATTCTTCATCGGTCCTTTTCTTCTTTCACAGGTAAAAATTTATGGCCTTTTTAGTTTGGAAGAGAAAGAGGAACTTGAGCCAACTTATCTTATAGTATTGGTTAACAATTTCAATATTTGTTGCACTAATTTAAAATGCGGTCTGAATAAAACCCTAATTTCTGGTATTTTTTCTCTTCTCTTTTCGAAGTGAATTATGATATTTTATTATTTGTTGCATTTTTTTGAAGTTTGATTTTTATTATTTGTGTTTATGAAAATAAAAGGACAATTTGGTTTGATTTGTTCTGTTCTTGTTCTTGGTAAAAATGGTGAAATTGCTATTTTTGTTTAAAAAAATCGTGCTACTGTTTCCTCCGATAAATTACCCATTTGGTGCAACATATTAACCATCTGATGCAATAGATTTATCATATGATGCAACAGATCAACCATCTGATGCACTAGAGGAACCATCAGATTACAATTCTGATGCAACATATTAATAATCTGATGAATAGTTTTACCATATGTTGCAACAGATTAAGCTTCGAATAAAAAATTTGATGCAACTAATTAACCATCTGGTGCAATGGAAGAACAATCAGATTAATGATCTAATGCAATAGATGGACCTCCTGTTGGATAAAATCCTACCAACTCTTCCTACAGGAAAAGTCCAAGACTTGATTTTTCCAACTGATCATTCATCTGTCGTGATAGACGACCCTATGTTTGAAGAAATATAAACAATATTGACCGTTGATAACTGTTTCAACAAATCACTCATGTGTTACAACAGATTTGTGACCTGTTGCACAGACCATTCATCTTTCTCAACAGATGAGTAATATGTTTTGTATTGTCGCAACAGATTACTCAGCCGTTGCTACGAATTATTTAACTATTCCAATAGCTCACTCATATGTTGCAACAGATGATGTCACAACAATTGTGTGATCTGTTGAACAGACCATTCATCTGTCTTAAAAAATGAGTGGTATGTTTTGTATTGTTGCAACAGATTGCTCATCTGCTACAACAGTTTGGTTATATACTGCAACAGATATACTACCTGGTGCAACAGATCGATGATCTGTTGCAACTGTTATTTTACTGTTTTGCTTGTTTGATTTACTGTTATCCTTTTTTAACGATACATTAATCAACAATAATATATTATTTTATGTTCCTATTAATTTTAGATAATATGATTCCCAAAAGAACAGAAACCGAATCAAGTCCAAGTAAAGGAACAAGTGAAGCAGCTGCTAGGCTATATCCACCACTCTATGAGCTTGTTTTACAATCGTTATCTTAATCGGGAGCAGAATATGATGAACACGGGGAGGAGGAATATTTTAAAAGAGATGATGCAAATGCTAATAGCCCTTCCACCGAAGAGCTGGTCAAAGCCTTCAACATTGATCGTTATCCTGTGAGAATGCAATGCGATGGTGCTGCAGATTTAATGGGTGATTTGGTGGTTAAGTCATCCATGGGAAAATTTTTCGATGCCTTTAGAAAAATACTTCGAGAACAAAAATTGGATGCTTATTTCAGAGTTAGCTGCTTTAGGAAATATCTTGTTTTGCCGGAGGACAACAATGCTCGTTTTCAAATGAAAATGGTATATGAACTTCTCAAGCGTAAATTTATGTATGAAAACAAAGATAAGATGGATGAGGTGTGGTAAATTACTATGGCATGCCTGCTTGTTTTGGTTGGAAGGAGTTTACCATAGTTACTGGACTAAAATGTTATCCTCCTTCTCAAGTTATACCTATTCTAAACAAAGAAAAAAACACCCTGCACACCCAAAAAAGGCAAAGGCAAGTCGTGTGATCGTGATGACCTGGTGTCCATTGTTGGTAAAGGACTTTCAAAGAAGCACAAACAGTCATTGTTCTTGGTTTGGTTTGTACATAATATTCTTTGAGCGAGAGACGTTAACAACAACATAAGCCTCGGTTTAATAAATTTCTCCGAGGATCTTAAGGTGTTTAACAGCTATTCATGGGGGTATGAAAGCTTCAAAATGACTGTCAAATATTTGTTGACTCCGTCAAAGACAGTCAAATTATATGGCTTCCCATGGGCTTTCATGGTAAATATTTCTTTCTTCTATTATGATATCATTTATTTTTTTCGTTCAATAATGGTTTTGATTTATTGGCGTTATTTTATAAGCTTGAACGTTGAAGTCATTTCTTATTTGAGACAATAAGTGAACTATCAGGAAGGAGTTTTCTGTCCAAGAATCTTGAAATGATTGTCGCCAAATTGATAAAAATGCAAAATTTCTTGATCTCTTCAACCCCCCGAAGGATGCAGTAAGTATAATTATAATTAATTTTTTATTTTTATTAATGTTTTATTTTTTGAATGATCTAATCATCATTCTAATATATGTAATAATTTATGTTAGAATGTGCATCCATCGCTAGTTCCGACCAATCGAGAGTGGAAGATACCATTTTTTATTATTTTATGGTATATGCAAACTTTATCGGACCCTAAGGTCATCGACAGAATAAAAATGGAATTGTTTGGAGCAACAACCATTACAAGAAAAATAATTTTGGAGGGTGGGCTTGTTGTTGTTGATGGAGCCGTTGGCGGTGGTAGTGGTGCTGTTGTTGGTGCTAATGATACCCCTCTTACAGTATTTAAAGCAAACCATTATGAGTATGATCATACTGGTTATATAGATTTTGCCTCTCCCAGTGAATATTTTGCATGCAAATGTCAAGACTGCAGGGCGAAACATAATGTAGTGATTAATGCTATTAATGCATTAACTGCTTCTGTAAAGGAATTGACATCTAAGAGGAATCTCATTCCATCACAGAGGATTTTATTTCCATCCGCTCCATCAGAGATTGGGGCTAAGAGGAGAAGGAGAGTGATTTCTAGAACATTATCAGGCATCCAAAAAAGTAAAATTGTAACTCTTCTGTCTGCGTGTTGAATTGAGCAACATACAATGTCCAAAGGAGAGTAGCACGAGCTGAAGAAGGTGAATATATTATATGTCTTCCAACTGACAAAACAAACAGACACATATCTATTTCAACAGATGACACATCTGCTGAAAATTATCAAACAGATATATACATCTATTGCAATAGTTGACTAACCTGTTGCACCAGATACTTTATCTGGTGCAACATTGTCTCGTCTGTTTTAGCAAATCAAACAGCTTTTCGTACAGCTTTTATTTGTATCAATATATGACCTATCTGCTGCAATAGATGATTCATATGTTACAACGGATGGTTCAGCCATTAGAAATTATCACACAGGGTCTTCCTCATGTAGAAATTTGTTCCAATAGTTGATCAATTGTTGCAACAAAAATATAATATGTTTGTGATAATTTAAAACGGGAGGAAGACCTATTTGATTTGCTAGACGAGATGAGTTATCCTTTTTCATTTTGTTATATCTCCGTGATTAGCATTGACCAATTCTGGCTTTCTAGGTGGATATAGAAGAAGCTACTGCTGAACAACATTGACAATATGCTACTCTTTTTATGGAAATACGGAGAACAGAAAGCGTAGAAACCGTACGCAAGTGACAATGAAGATCCACAATGAGCAAAGCCAAATTCCATAGCACTGGATGAAGAACAACTTGTCCATACTGAGTGGATCTTTATAGCTTGAGCTTGTCAAAGCAATCCTTGACAGTATACTTAAATTTTTGTTGATGTATTTATTGAGATCTGTACCCATAACAATTTTTTTACCTTTCATTTATTTGTTGACTTATTTCAGCTAATTTATGAAGACTTTGATTTATTTTATTTTGTCTACGAATTTTATTTATTGCTTAGATTTGAACTTATTAATTGAAAAAGAATACTAGATTCAAATATTACAACAAATAATGTATCTGTTGTAATAGATGACACATATATTAGAAAATTTGAACAGATTTAGACATATGTTGTACTAGGTAGGTGATCTGTTGGAATTTATCAAACAGGTCTTCCTACTGTTGCAACAGATGGACTTTAGATAAAAACATCAAGATAATACAACAGATGACACATCTATTGGAAAAAAAAGAGAACAGATTTAGACATATGTTGCAACAGATGGACTTTATTTGTTGCAACAGATGACACATCTATTGGAATAATCAAACAGATTTATACATATATTGCAACAGGTAGGTTATCTGTTGGAATTTATCAAACAGGTCTTCCCACTGTTTCAACAGATGGACTTTAGATAAAAACATCAAGATAATACAATAGATGACTAACCTATTGCAACAGATAAACTATATGTCAGAACAGGTAGGATAACTGTTACAACGGATGGAGAATCTGTTGCATTATCAAAATTCAACTTTTGTTGGACATAAAAAATTGTCACTACGTGTAAAAAGGTTAAAGTGAATTAAAATAAAAAAGGCGCAACCGATCGACGGTGTTCAGTTCAAACACCTAAAATAAAATAGGCATCAAGTAGACATGTTCATTTTAAACACGTAAAATAAAGTAGGCATCAAATGTGTTAGTGTCAGTCCTGACACATTTCGCTGACTTGCCGTCACTTGGCCCCCAATAGTCACTTGGCCCTTCTTCTTCATCGTCATCTTCTTTTATCTATTCAAATTCTTCAAATTATTACTTTTATTTTTTCCAAATGACCTTGACAATGTCGAGCGTATCTTTCACTATTTTTTGTGATAAAGATTTTTGATATTGTAAGTGCAGTCATGAAGCTCTGTTAAAGTCTTCTTGGACTCAACAAAATTCGGGTCGTAGGTTTTTTACTTGTAAGATTTCAAAGGTAATATTTTTTTATTTAATTAATTGATTAATTATTGACTTGTAATTATTTTGTAATTGTGTTCTCTTTTTTATAGAAATTGGATGGATGGGAATACTTTGATTGGTATGAGAACAACACCCTTCACAAGCAAATCGTGTAATCTGGGGTTTGTCGAACAAAGTCAAGGCTTTTGAAGAGAAACAAAATCGAGCAAGAAGATACTACATTGTTGCCATTATTGCTACTGGTTTGGTGTTGTTGGGCACATGGATATTGAAGCCTAACTGCTGAAATTTTCATGGTGGTGTGTGTATTTTCTACTGGTTTGTTGTCGACGAGCACATGGATATTCAAGCGTAACTGTTGGAAAATATAAAAAAGATTTAGGCATATCTTGTAAAATTTAGGTCATCTGTGAAAATTATTAAATAGGTCTTCCCACTGTTGCAACAAATTAGACTTAGATTATTATATTATTCATAGAAATCATCAAAAAGGTATTCCCACTGTTGCAACAGATTAGACTTAGATTATTAGATTATTAAAATAGGTCTTCCCACTATTGAAACAGATTGACAATCTAATCTATTGCATTATAAAAAAACTCAACTTTCATCAGAAAAAAATTATTGCCATTACGTGTACATGTAATAAAGTGAAGGGTGAATTGAAATTAAAAATTTCTATTTCACAGGCTCTTCTATATACACAGGCTTCCATAATCCCAGACCTCTTTCAAGTTATCCACAGCTTTGTCGCACAAAAAAGTCATTGGCTCGGCTATTTTTATGCCGGTCAACAAATATTCGATGTGTGCAAGAGCGTGCGAGCCGCTCGCTTTAGCGGCATCATCTTTTGGAAGGATCATTCCCCTATTTTGACCTTCAAAATCCCATGATTTCTTCATCAACACTTCCTTTGGCAAATGATTAATCAGTTTACTCTCCCTCAATAAGATGGGCAACAACACCATCAGTGGTTCCACGAGGAGAAAAAGATTGAAATCATCGATGAGAGGTATGTTAGAGTAATAAACATTGATTTTTCCCTACTCGAGTAGTATCTCAACAAATTGATAATGCATGTCGTTCACGCTAATGACTGCAAGAATCCTTTTGCTTTAGTCTAGCTTTTGTCGTGTGGATTTGGCCTATCCCCTCTAATATATCTTAACGTTTCTTTTCCATCCAAGACCAATGCAGGAACTAGGAAATCAAGTCCCACGCTAAGGGATGACGCCTTTCCATTGAGTTGATCGTACCTATCCTTGAGCTTCTTGCATAAGTTAAGGTCCATTATCCTATCGGCAGCGTCATAAGATTCCCGGTACGTTAATTGCCTTTTTCTCATGAGGTAGAGAATTATGTCAACATGCTGTGAGATAAGAAGCCAATTCTTAAATAGGTTAGTAATTGTAAAGATGCAACAGATGGTCTATCTGTTGGATAGGGTTCTCTGAATCAATAATCCAACGCAACTTATGCAACAGATAGATAATAAGTTGCAACAAAACCACAACCAGTTGCACCAGTATACCCAGCTGTTGCAACAGATATAAAATCTGTTGCGTAGCTTCTTCTTCATGGGGTAGATTAGAAGAGATAGGTTAGGAAAAGTAGACTTGTCTTGTCCTTGTACGGCATACGCATATCAGTCATAGTCTGAAAGTCTTGGGGGGGAAAGGGAGGCTGGGGTAATCTGGTGCACCTGGATTGACATTCTTGGCCTGTCGCAGATCCCTCTTCTCTTCAGCGCCAAGTTCCACGTATATGTCCACCTTCTTGACTGGCCCCTGAACTTCAACAACTTTTAGAGAGGGAAGAATTGCAATTTCTTTTGATTTCTGAGCAGAGAGTACGTCTCTAATTGCTCTTTTTTTTCTCCTAACCAACGTTGTAGGGGTGTGTGGCTCCCTCACCTTCTTAGATTGTATGACACACCTCTTGGATTTTAATTCCTTAATATCTTTAGAAATGGCCTCTACTTTTTCAAAGAGTTTATCCTGTCTGTCCTTGCACTCATCGCATTCGCAATGTGAACACAAGGGTGAAGAGGGGTGAGAGGGACCTGTGTAAGGGCGAAAAGGAGTGTTTTCAAACATATTTATTCTTTCTTAAGAATCAACATGCTCATCATCACGAGTGGTAGCAGCATCAGCATGCCTACTACCAACACCAACACTCCACCAGAAGAAGCACCCAGATTTGCCTTAGTAAAAGATTGGTCATGAAGAGCCTCAACATTAGGCTGACCTTGCCTAACTGCTCTTCTTATGGATGTTGCTCCAGCCAATTCTTTCTTTATTAACTCCACCGTTGGGTCTGCAATAGTATCAACATGACCTAGAGTAATATAAGAAGTCATCACCGACTCCTCCTTAGTAGGCATGATCCATGGATGCACAACCTATAAAAAAAAAACAAAGACAGATGCATTTAAATCATATAATATAATAATTTTCACAGTTGGCCTACATTTAAAAAAAAAGACCCATCTGTTGCATAGTTTACAGTATATGATTAAAATCCGTTTGAGTCTGGTTCAAAGAAATAGAGCAACACATGAATAATCTGATACAAAATATCAATCATCTGTTGCAACAGCTGCACAAGACGGGTAATCTGTTATGCAACAGATGATTTGTACATCACAACAGATAAATGATATATTATCAGATTAAATATCTGTTGCATAATTTGCAGTAGATGGTTAATCTTTTAGGAGTCGGGTTTAGAGAACCAAAGCCACAGATGGGTAATCTGATGCAAGATATACCCCGTCGCAACAGATGTCCTATTTGGTGCATCATATATAACATCTCATGCACCAGATGTAACATCTGTTCAATATCTTTCTTATCTTTGAGTAGAATTATTTTACTTGAAGAAGATGTACTGCATCATCAGGAGGGTTAAAGAGACCAGCCTCCTTAATATTGGTGTTGCTCTTTGCAGCCAACCACCTAAACATACTTGGATGAGAAAACTTATCCAGTTAATCTACTAACTACTTTTAGAGGAGAGGAATGACTTCAAATGCCCAAGCCTAAAAAATGTAAACAGGAAGCAAGAAAAAAAATCATAATAACTATATTCAATATAAATTAATGGATGAGTAAAATTAGTGATTAATTTTACCATGAAAGCCTAAGAAAAGCCGTATAATGTGGTCGTCCCTGAGGATAGCTTTGTCAGTAAATACTGGACAGTCAAGTAGAAGCTGTCATATCCTAGGAATAATTGTTGAATTTATCAAAATCCTCAGCACGCGCCAACAAATCATCTTCTAGGACCCTGTTGACGTCTCTTGCCAATATAACTGAATGGGCAAACCAAACTAAGCACAATTGTCCTAGTTTGGCTCAGAGTGATCTATCGCCGACTCTGGTCGGGAGGAACATAGTACCGTTTTATCATGCAATTGACAAAAGACTCAATTGAAGTTTTAGTTGACCCTATGAGAAATCATATTCAATTAAGATATTAGTCTAACATATGAACTTAATTGAATTATATATAAACAAATGTTCAACCTGTTGCAACAGATGTCTTTTTTGTTGGATCAAATTAAACAGATTATGTAATCTGTTGCAACATATTACACATCTATTATAAACTATCATATAAATTAAACCATTTATTGCGACAGATCACAAATCTGTCATAAACTATCAAACAGATTAAGTCATCTGTTGCAACAGATTACCCATCCGTTGTAAATTATCAAATGGATCGAGTCATATGTTGCAATAGATTACCCATCTATTGTAAATTATCAAATAGGCACTGTCATCTATTGTAGTTGACATTATGAGAACTCACCCCGAGTCCTAGATCAATCAATTAAGGTATTAGTCTAACATATGAGGTAGTAAGAATCGGTTCAGCTCAGATTGATCGATCGCCGACTCTGGTCTAGAGGAACGCAGTACCGTCTTATCATGCAATTGATAAAAGACTCAACTGAAGTTGTAGTTGACCCTAAATTCAATTAGGGTATCAGTACCCTAGTCCTAGATTAATTAATTAAGGTATTGGTATAACATATGAGGTAGTAAGAATCGGTTCGACTCAGAGTTATCGATCGACGACTCTAGTCGGGAGAAACACAGTACCGTCTCATGATGCTATTGCCAAAAGACTCAATTGAAGTTGTAGTTGATCTTATGAGAACTCACCCCTAGTCCCATATTATTCAATCAAGGTATTAGTACCCTAGTCCTAGATTAATCAATTAAGGCATTAGTCTAACATATGAGGTAGTAAGAATCGACTCGGCTCAGAGTGATCAATCAATGACTCTGGTCGGAGGAATGCAGTACCGCCTCATTATGAAATTGCCAAACGACTCAATTAACGTTGTATTTGACCCTATGAGAACTCACATTCAATTAAGGTTTTAGTCTAACATATGAACTCAGTTGAAATTATATATAAACAAATGTTCAACCTGTTGCAATATATGTCTTTTTTGTTGGATCAAATCAAACAGATTAGGTAATATGTTGCAATATATTACGTATCTGTTGTAAACTATCAAACAGATTATGTCATTTGTTGTGACAGATCACGAATCTGTTGTAAACTATCAAACAAATTAAGTCATCTGTTGCACTTAAATATTTTTTGATCCTTTTTTTTATAAAGTAATTTAGGTATTTCCTGTCCGACATAAAATAGTTAAAATACTAAGACGGTAAAAAATATTACTCGGTACAACTTTGATAACTCAAAAATCTCCTGAGTGAGTAGTCTTATATGGTCTTTTCAATGTCACCGTCTCCTCGTGGCCCTCAGAAGTTATTAATGAATATTTAAAATCCCCCATACCTAGAACTCTCTCTCCTTCAGCCATAACGTAGTCTAGACTAGACTCAACTCATAACTCTTCTTTATTCTCAATTATCTTTGTTGTTTTCTTTTTTCCTCTCTTTTTTCTCTTATTTCGGATGAGGATCCTTTGGGATCTCAACCAATCAATATCTTTTCTCGACTGAACTGGATGTTCTAATCTGTTTGCTTTTTTGACATTGCAGGTATTGTTCAAAGTTGCTCTTTTCATCTTGTCTTCTTCTTTGTATGTCATTTAAATTAGTTATTTACATTTGTTGCTATCAATGATTTACCCATTACCAGTTTGCTATTTATTGAGAAAAATGAAGGAAAGGTGACTTTTAAGTCTTGAATGAACGAACCGTTGTTTTTATTAAAATATGCAAAAAAAGTCATTTGTTGGGAGAACTTAAAAAACCTTGTTATCAGTATAGTTTTTTTTATGTCTTTTGTTTGGTACTTTGATGGTGCTGTTGTTGGGGGTGGTGGTTGTGTTGGAACATGTGATGTTTGTGTTGTGGATGGTGTTTGAACATATGGTGTTGTTTTGTTTGTTTCTTTGTTGTTGATACTGTTGGTGGTGGTGTTGCAACAGTTTCCTCAATTGTTGCAACTGATGAATTAGCTGTTGGAACAGACAGAGCAACTTTTTGAAGAAATCAAACCAGTAGCAATGCTGGTTTGATTTATTCCAATAGATGACCCATCTGTTGCAACATGTCATCCATCCTTTGCAAATGATGCCTCATTGGTTGAATAGATGGGTAATCTGTTGTATCATATTGGTCATCTATTGATTCACTCAATTTTGTGTTGCCCTTTTGTAATGTTCTTTTTGTTTGTCTCTTGTTTGACATCAAATGTATTTCTCTTATTTGCAGACAAAAGAAAGTGAAATTGGATCCACATTTATTCGACCATCATTAAAGGCTAGAGTAAAGATGGATTCAGAGGAATAAGCTGCTTGCAGATGGAACCACTTCATATGTGGGAGGTATGTATTACTGATCAACCTATCATGAAAACACACATCCAGTACAATGATTTTGTGAATGTTTGTTCTTTACCTATTAGGCATTAAATTCTTCAAACAAGATATGGAATTTTACAATTAAGATTGTTAGGTTCGAACTGACATGGCTGAGGGACCAAGACAGTGGTGTTGATATCCCGTTACAATTTAATGACGGTTTATGCTCATATTTTTGTGTCAAGTTTGGGGAAGGGTTCAAGTTTTTGGCGGCAGTGTAAATATCCAATAGTGATTGGACCAATTTTAATGGCACAATGGACTTCTTGAAAGGCCTCCAAAGCCTCACAATGAAGCAAACAACAATAGAACCAATAGAAATTTCCCTGGTCCAAATTTATATGGATGGGTTGTTGGAGGAGACTATTATACAACAGAAGGTGTTTGGGAGATAACCTGTGCGGGAAGAGGGAGGTTGAAAAGGCCATATATCATCTTAGTACTTGTTTAAGAGGATACACAAGGTCGGAAGGAAAGTGTAGCGAAATTAGCTTATGAAATTGACATGAAAAATAAGAAAATTAGATGAGATGCGAATGTGAAAATGTATCCAAAAATGAAAATCCATCTGTCGTTGAAGAAAAAGAAGAATGGTCAAGAGGAATTGACCCTGTGTATCCTCTTAAACAAGTACTAAGATGATATATGGCCTTCTCAACATCCCTCTTCCCGCACATATTTCTCCCAAACACCTTCTACTGTATAATAGTCTCCTCCACTAATCCATCCATATAAATTTGGACCAGGGAAATTTCTATTGGTTCTATCGTTGTTTGCTGCATTGCGAGGCTTCGGAGACCTTTCAAGAAGTCCATTGTGCCATTAAGACCAGTCCAATCACTATTGGATATTTACACTACTGCCAAAAATTTGAACCCTTCCCCAAACACAAAAACATGTGCATGAATCGTGTCATTAAATTGTAACGGGGTATCGACACCACTATCTTAGAACCCTTTGGCCTTATCAGTTCGTACTTATCAAACTAAACTGTACAATTCAGGATCTTTTTTGAAGGATCAGTGTCTAATCATCGATAAAAAACTACATTCACAAAATCATTGCACTTTATATGTCTTCACGGTAGCCTGATCAATAATATACATAACTCGCATGCATGAAAATAGGATCCATTGTACACATCTTATTCTTCCTACCCTATCAGGACATGTCAGTGTTGTTTATTCATCTGCACGAATATGATGACTATTAAAATGGAGGTGTGAAGAGTCATGACTTTTTATCTTAACACATTCAAAACAGCTGATGAATTGAAATCTCCATCTGTTGCAACTGACGAATCAATTGTTGGAAGGAACCAAAACATCTCCTCCAAACATATGGTCCATCTGTCGCAACAGATAATCTATATGTTGCAACAGATGGTAAATCTGTTGTAATAGACCTGACATTTTTTTTAATTAATCTGCACGCATGTGATTACTTATTTTTAAATATGTTTGTTTCAATTTAGTTTTCCTATTTATAAAATCAAGAGAATTTTATTATATTCTTTCAAGATTACCCCTATTATTAAATGACTACATAAAGTATATTATTCACATTTATACTTTCTAATCATAATTAATAAGGCCAATTTGGTAAAACAATCACCTAATTTATATTTTTATTAATTGGTGTGCCAAGTCCATGGGGCCCAACTAATACATAACGAAGGGACTATTAAAAAGAGGAGAAGACTTTTTATCTCACACATTCAAAACAGCTAATGAATCGAATACTCCATCTGTTGAAACTGAAACTAATGAATCAACTATCAGAAGATATTAAAACATCTCCTCCAACTTCTTATACATACTGTCTATCTGTTGCAACAGATAATACATAAGTTGCATCAGATATCTTATTTGTTGCATATACAAACCATATATTGCAACAGATGGTAAATCTGTTTTGACAGCCATCTGTTGCACATTCAATCCATCCATCTGTTGTAACACATACTAAATCTATTAAAAATGCTGGATGATCTATTGTAACAGCTCAATCATAACGGCTTTTATCGAATCTCAAACCACTATGAAAAGGTAAGAAGTAATTAATGTAAAAGAAAGTTGCGACTTTTCACAAAAAACAAAATGCCACCAGTTTGAATATAATTAATACAATGGAGCTGAACAGTCCTGCCTTTTGGCCTGACACGTCCAAATTATATTATAGGTCCCTCAATCTTCATTTAACTTTATTTATTTCTTGCATTTTTTCCTTTCGTGTGACATCTTCAACCACTTCTCTTCGAAGAGCATATTTCTTTCTCGTTGAGGTAAATTTTTCTCTGGCGTAAATTTACCAGTTGATAGTATACGTTGTATTACATTGTGAACATTTTTCCTTACATTTGTCAATTCATGCGTGTTCTAGATATGGCTTATCCTTTTCCGGACATTGCTATTCTAGGTGACACAGTGCGAAAACTTTAAAGGCAGGTTAATGACCTGCAGAGCGAGTTGGTCACTGTGAGAGCGACAATGTTTAGAGAGATACAGAGGCTGATGAGAACCCTACTACTGCGAGTTGATTGGCCATCATTAATGATGATGATAATAATAATAATTAGAATGTGTTTTTTGTTTTAGTGTATGTATTTTAATTTTTCTATATTAGATCTATACCTAATGTATTTTATTTTTCATTTTAATGAAAAATTTACTTTTAGTCAGACTTTGACATTTTAATTCTTATTCAATTTTCATTCTGTTTTCTTCTAATCTAATACATGTTAACATGTCGAAGGTTGGAGGCAATGTTGAATCCAGTAGCACTAGCAATTTTGGCTTTTGAGTTCTTTCAACAGTTGTAACCGATTGGTCATCTGTTGGGTTTCAACAGTTTATCCATCTGTTTTGACAGATTTTCATTTGTTAGAGGAAAGCATTGCAGTTGTTTGTGCAACTGTTGAGAATAATTGTGGTCTGCTGTATTATTTAAGTTCATGTTTTGCCTCATTTTATTGATGCACAAGTTATTTAAAAATAGATATTTTATATATAATAAATGATAACATTAGGTTCACAACAATGAGTTAAATATATAAAAGTCTACAACAAACAAACAAACAACAACACAAGTTTCTGCAATTACAACGATCATGGTGGATTATGATTCGGGCATGTAGTTCTTTTGTGGCCAGCGCACTTACATATGGAGCACTTGTTTCTTCTTGATGAAAATGATTCTCCAACTCCACGCATCCTTTTATATGGCTTTCTTCCCGGTTTGATAGTGCTCGGGTCAATATATGGAGGAGGTATTAATCTCCCCATAAGCTCTACTGGAACAATCTAAGATTCTTTGGGAGGCACCGGAGTAATATGCCCACTATATGCCATTTCATATTTTTCCACTGAATAATATTGAGAAGAGTGCTCGTAAACTTGAGGTCCATATTTATGTCCGTGTTGAGCTCGAATGGCTGCCATAGTATGCGGACAAGGTATTTTGACCAAGTCAAAAACTTTACACGTACAAGATCTTGTTTGAAGATCGACCGTAGCAGCATCACCATGACCGGTGATACGGAATTTGTAATCTGCTATTTTATGAGAGAATAACCTATTCCCCAAAATGATGTTCATTGACATTTTCTTTTCAATTTTGAGTACAACTCGGGTTCTTTTTTCTGGGCACTTGAACTGCACACGCATTTCGTTAAAAAAATTGCTATATTTCTCGCTTATTTTTTCAAACATAGCCTTGATGAAAAATTCTCTTTCATTGCTAAATAATGAATTCACCGATTCAGCTGTGTTTGATGTCATAATATTGTACCTATAAAAAAGAATCACTTAGTACGACATCAAACTAAACTTGTAAATCAAACAAGACATTAAATTCAATAGAATGTACCTATGTGCTGGACAGAATGCCCGGCTTTATCTCTCGAAACCGACACATGCAAGAAATTCTGCTACCTTGGGATTCACATCCGCTATTTGATTGAAATGGTCTAAAAACTCCTCTCTACTATATGCTTTAGCTGCTCTATAAAAAAGGGTGACGACCCTTTCGTCGTGATAGTTGTTTTGAATATTCTCTCCAAGATGCCTGATGCAACAACCAAAGTAAGCTGAAGTGAAGAAAAGTGAGCCCATCTTTGAAATACTTGGATGCCTATCCGATACAAAAAACAACTCTTCGGTATCTTCGACGCAGCGTCACAGTTGTTCAAAAAAATCCATAAGAGGCATCACATTCCTTGTCCGCTACACAAAAAGCGACAGGAAAGACGTGATTCTCCGCATCCTGCGCCACCGTCGCTAGTAGAACTCCATTATACCTGCTCCTCAAGAAGGTACCATCGACGGCTATGCCTTTTCTCAAATTTCAAAAACCTTGAATCCAAGCACCATAGGATACAAAAAAGTACTTGAGCCTTCCGTTTTCATCCAGATGCAATGTCGTCTTACTTTCGGGAATTGTGGACTCAATCATGTAACGGTAAGCATCCAAGGCTTCATACCCATGCTCGAGTGTCCCCCGAACCAGGTCCTTGGCAATCCCCATGGCCGTATATACCTTCCAATAACTGACCAGGACACCCAAATCCATACGGAGTTGATTGGCCATAAGCCTTGTTGAAGGGCCTTTGCCATCGGGGAAACTACTCCTGAAATATTCACCAAGGACCTTTGCCATGGCGTGAGGATTTTGGCCCGAGATGTGCTCCGAACCACACTTGTGATGCTTTTCATGTTTATGAATGATGAATCTGTCAGAACTTGCGTACTTCACCCCTCTCAACCACCACTTGCAGTTTGAATAAACACATTTGAAGCAAAAGACACTGCTCGAATTAATCACCTTCTTTATTCTGAATTTTTTTTTCACGCAAGAAATAAACAAAGTGTTAGATAGTTCATTCTTGTCCTTGAATGACATTCCAATAAAAAAGCCAGTCCCGTCGTCTTAAAAATTTCCAGATTGTGTCGATTGAGAAGAACTGCACATCGTATTGGTCGCATCAACGGGCGTAGGTGTTTGATCATCATCTGGAATATTCATGTCTAGATCATCCAACCTATCATCAAAGAAGTCTTCTTTTTCTTCTTCTTCTTCTACATTCTGGTTCTCATTCTCTCTCATCTTTTCAACCATGTACACCCTTAACACCGACCTGGTTGAATCACTTAGATAAGAATGCAACCGAACCTGATTGGTTATGTTGAAAGGCAGTATCCTCTGATTTTCAAAGGATCTGTGCATGTAGCTGATGGAGAATTCTTCCGGTTGACAATTTAGTCCACAAAAGCTGATGATTAAGTTCACAAAATCATCATATGAAACATCATTTTGGATTGTCATAGCTATCGTCTCTAGCATTTCATCCTCCTTCCAACGCCATACATATCGATTGCTTTTCTCAACCCAATGATCATAACAATCCACCCCTATTGTTATTAATCCCTCCATTAGTGGTATCTAAATAAAGTCATTTGTTAAAAAAAGCTGATAGTGATTTCATAGTGAAGTGAATAAATCCCAACAGATGTGTTATCTATTGCAACAGGTAAGTGATGAGTCGCAACAGATTCTTATCTGTTGGGATTCATGTTACAGGTCTGAATATCTGTTGCAACAGATGAATTTCCTGTTGGAATTAATGTTATAACTAAATCACCTTTGAAGCTGATTCCAACAGATGAGTGACAGTTGCAACAGATAATTAACCTGTTGCGACAGATGACTTACCTGATGTAATAGGTTATTAATCTGTTGTAACCTATGTTGGAATTGTGTTCAGATTCTGTTGCAACAGGTAGCTAATCTGTTGCAACATATATGTCAAATGTTGCAACAGATGAGCCATCTGTTTAAACATGAATCCAACATATCAGTCTTTCTTTGAAACAGATGTCTCATCTGTCGCAACAAATGATTTATCTATTTAAACAGATGGATTTTATGTTGGATTCATAATTGGGTTCTATCCATTGTTGGAAAACAACAACACAATAGCAGTTACCCAGATGAGAAATTCAACTAAAAATCATAATTTGACTTACCAACGTATCCTATGAAGTAATGCCAAAGTGGAAAGTGATGCTAGAAATAAAATTTGACCTAAGAAATTGGTCAAATAGCAACAGTAATGGTAACAACAACAAATGGTCAACAACAACAACAAGATGAAGATGATAATGAAGTAGAAGATGATGATAATGAAGCAGAAGCAACAATGAACAACAAAAATCCCTAAGAGAGAGAAATCAACAAAGGGTGAGAAGAGAGAGAAAGATGCCTTTTTCCCCTCCGTTTTTCATTATATAGGCTAACATTTGGATCAAAGTATAAATTTAAAAACTTGTGGGTTATTTTCAAACTTTTTCAACTTTCTTAATCCATAATAAAGTAATTGTCACCTCCACCTAATAATTAAGACTTGTGTCACCTATACCTCATTTTAAAACTCTTTTGTCACCTATGACCCAAATCCCCAAATAACTTTGCAACTGTTGTGTTCCTCTTAACCCTAATTATCTAATGTTTTATTATTAATACATGATAAATCCTTTTAACTTAAAATCATTCTTATATTGGACATATAAGTAAGTAAATTATAATTTTGGCCCATTAAATTACTAATTAAATTAATTATCAAAAATATTCAAAATTTTAATAAATTCTCAAAATTTATTTCAAAACCCCAAAGACATAAATCAAATATGTATATTGACTAAAAAGATAGGTTCCGAGCTTATTGGAAACATTAACATATCAAATTGAGGTCGTGTTGATCAAAAGTTGCCATGATCAAGCTTAAATTTATTAAACTCAATAATTCAACTAATGACTTAACTCACCCAGAACACCTCAAGAATCGGTACTATATATCTCCATAAGTCATAAATCACGTATACAAACTATGGAGGGCGCTAAAATAGAGAGAATGAGAAAATTTCACAAACGACCGCAAGGATCGTTACAATTAAACAAAAGGTTTCATAATAAAAAGGTAATAATGAATATGTAAAAACTCTTAAATAGAATTCTTCTACTAAAGTGTTTCCTCAATATATCTCAAATTAGTTTCTTTTCTTCAGCTATTTTCTTCAATATTTTAAATTTAATTTATCCATAATGAGCATTATGAATTATATCTTGATAATCAAAATGAGGAAAACTGAAACATAACATAAGAAAACTAGTTACTAAATTTTAATTATTAACTTAAAAACTATACATTTGCATTAAAGGAACTTAAAATAATTTTTAAACTTGATTGATATGACTTTACTTCTTATATTTTACTTGGTTGCAGTCTCTGCAACTCATTTTCTTATATAATGTTTTGTTTGTTACATTACACAAATACTTTTTTAAAGAAAATTATTTCTTTAGATTCATCTTACTCCATCGGTGACCTATAATTTTAAAACACATATTTTGCACTTTATAGATAGATGTATTTCACATGAATCTGTGTCCTTTCATTTTTAACTTTTGTTATTATTAATTTTTTTTTTAAATTAATACATTATCTCTTTCCGTTGCCTCTCAATTCTCATAATAATATCCAATTAAAGAAATATTTTTAATAGAGTTTGTGTTCATTTAAATGATACTTTTAAAGTACATGTTTTGCACATTAACAATATATCTCATTCCTCACATAAATTTGTATCTCTTTATTTTGAACTTTGTTATTTTTCTGAGTAATAACTTTTCATTGATTTAAGAGAAATAAAAATAATTAAAAATCAGATTAACAGTGAATAGAAAATGAAAGAATGATTATTACAGGAAAAAAAAGAAGAAAGATGACAATAATACAAAAAAAAAGAATACGAAAATAAATGATGGAGAGAGAAAATGACAGTAAAAAAAAAAGTAGAAGAAGATAACAGACGAATCGATTATAACAAGAAAAAGCTTCAAATTATGAAACTTTGACCTACAAAAAATAAACTAAGTTAAAATATTAATCCATTTAAAAAATGGAGAAACACATTTAAAAAAAAAAACTTTTAATGAAAAATAAAAGGTTTGCAAGTTCCATTCTCAATTTTCTTAACCTTCTAATCAATTTATCTCGAGGTATAACAATTTTTGATTTAAAAATAGATCTATCTCTACAAAATTATCATCGTGATCAATATTTTTTTTCTTTTTTATTACCATCTAATTTTCTGCTTTAGTTTTTTTCAACAAATTTCAACTTTGCAACATCCTCACTTTTTGTTAACACTTTTTTACCTTTTTTGTGTGAGCTTTTTCGCCAGCATTGGCTAAATTATCGTGTTCATGAACTCCAAAATTAGGAGAGGTTTTAACACCAGTGACCATCACGTGAAATCTAAGATTTTTTCTTAAGAAGATTTTTTCATGAGTTTGCACATCTTTATGCGCAACATTAGTGAGGAACCATTCGTAAAAGCCAGATTTTGGATTCTAAGACTTCTTCTAGGTAACAATTTTTCATCTTTATTAAGAGAAATTAAAAAATAAAATAAAAACTTTAAGAATCAAATAACTAGTGAATAGAAAATGTGAGATAACTATCAAAGGAAAGAGAAGAAGATGACAATGATATAGAAAAAAGAGGAGACGCAAATGAACAATGGAGGAAGAAAAGGATAATAAAAAAAAAATTGGAGAAGACGATAGATGAATAGATTATAACAAGAAAGAAATTCAAAGTATGAAACTTTGACTCTAAAAAAAATAACTTAATTAAAATAAAATATTAATTCATTAAAAAAATTGAGAAACATATTTTTTTTTTTTTTTAAAAGAACATCTATAAATGAAAAATTATTGTCATTTATTACAAAATAAATAAGAAGTATCATAATGAAAAAAATAATAATGAATCTACAATCATTTATCTATGTAAAAGTTCCTAAACAAAATCCTTCTACTAGCGTTTTTTCTCAATATATCTTAAATTAGTTTCTTTCCTTCAAAAAAAATTTCTTTAATATATTTTAGATTTATTTTGTCAAAAAAGAGTATTATGAATTATATTTAGATGATTAAGATGAGAAAATTTGAAACTTAGTATAAAAAAATTAGTTATTAAATTTGAATTATAAACTTAAAAATTATATATTTTTATTAAAAGAAATTTACATAGATTTTTAGACTTGGTTGGCATAATTTTACTTCTTATATTTTACTTGGTTGTAATTTTATACGATTCATTTATTCATATAATATTTTTTTTCTTACACTATATAAATAATTTTTTTTTCAATTATTTCTTCATATTCACCTTACCTCACCAATGAGCAAGAATTTTAAAATATGTAGTTTGCACGTGCACTATATATTTCACATGAATTTGCATTTATCCATTTTTAACTCTTGCTATTTTGAATTTTTCTTTTTTATTCATACATTACTTCTCATGATAGTCTCCAGTTAACGAGATATCTTTTATTAAAGTTTATTTGCATTTAAATGATGCTTTTGAAGCACGTATTTTGCACGTTAACAATGTATATCATTGCTTACATCAATAAAGTAAATATTATAAATATATACAATTATTATGAAATAAAGGACGAATCACACTATTAAGCAAATTGGCAAACTAAGATAAAAGGGAATAAATAATATATCATAAAAGGCAGTAATTGATATTCCCACAAATTACTCAAAATTTAAGAGAAGTTATTTGTTTTACATGACCATTTATAGACTAACCAAACCCAAATGCACAACAAATTTCGAAGATTAAAACTAAAATATCAAAAAATACGAAACAAAGCCTAATTTAATTACCTTTCTTGTCTACATTACAATCTCTAATCACTTCATCTTGTCCATCATGAATATTTTCCTTACCTACACATTTAAACATAATAATTTAATTCTATATCAATGAGATAAATAATTTAGCATTTACCTATCAAATAAAAAAAATAACAATATTAATACATTGTATTCAGATGGAGATCAGCTAATACTCGAGCAATTATAACTTTAACAATTCAACATACTCTTCACCTCTAGAAAAATATAATACACCGGTCATTTCATGAACAAAAAAATATATAGAAATCTCAACAATATAAAAAATATAAGTATCATAAGTATACTTCAAAAGCACGAGATTTACTAATATAATAACAATTGAGTTATGACCTAAATTGAACTACAATTGCATTTCATTTCACCAGATATATAAGAGGTATTGCAATTAAATTTAAATTTTTTTATTACGTGTCTAGTAAATTTGTTGAATTATAATTATACGTAAAATATACAAGCTAGAAATGTATTCATATTTTAAATTGGTTTTTAAATTGTATTTATTTATTTTATCATCTTCTCCACCAATCATACAATCATCAGCAAATATTATCGAAACTCTAACAACGACACAATTCAAACACAATAATTATCAATAAGCCAGTAAAATAAAATTACAATATTATCAATACTTCTTAGATCTTGATATACTACTATGGGTGGAGCAAATTCAATTGAGTCACAAACTTCAAGTTGAGACAGAGATGTGTATTAATTTTTATTTTAAATTTTAAATTGACTCAATATAACTTACTATTTAAAATTTGTGAAATAAAAAAATAATACTTTCTTGAAATTCAATTCCACTAGAAAGCATATCATCAAAATCGTTAATTTCAAACTCAATTATTTTATGAACTTTGGAACCATCACCATCTCTTTTCATAGTTGATGGTTCTCCAGACACGTTAACAGTTGCCAAGTTATCTTTCATGTTTTCTTTGCATAACAACAGTTTGATTCCTTAATAAATTTGGAGTTTGAATCAATGATGTTTTTCTTCAGATTTGCGAATTGTGCTTCAATTTTCTTCTCTATTGCTTTCTGACTTTTGTTTGCCTATAAGAAGAAGTTAGGGGTTAGAAAAAAGATTATTTCATCAAATTCAGTTGAATCAAAAAGTTTAAAATAAAAGCATAAATTACCTTTACAAGCTCTATTTTTAATTTTTCTAATCTTTTAATCAATTTATCTCGAGATACAACAATTTCTAATTTTGAAATAAATTTATCATCCACAAAATCATCATCATCTTCAATAACTTTATTTTCTTTTTTATTACCAACTATTTTTCTCCTTTTAGCTTTTTGAACAAATTTCAACTTGACAACATTGTCATTTTTTTTCAACACTCGTTTATCTTTTCTTTTTTCATGAGCTTTTTCACCACATCTGTTAGCTTATCATGTCCATGAACTGTAAGAACAAGAGAAGTTTGAACGTCAGTTATCATCATATTCGATCTAGGACTTCTTCTTAAGAAGATTTTTTCATGAGTTTGCACATCTCCATTCACAACATTGGCTGATGGAATCGAAGTGAAACCAACCATAAAGATCAGATTCTGAATTCTAAGAGTTTTTTTAGGTAGCATTTTTTCATTCATTTTAAGAGAGATAAAAAAGAAGAAGAAAATTTTAAGAACCGGATAACTGATGAATAGAAAATGAGAAAAACTGATAAAAGGAAAAAGAAGAAAATGATAATGATATAAAAAAAAGAATATGAAAATGAACGGAGGGGGATGAGGCGAGGTTGGGAGGGGGGAGGGGGGGGGGGAATAAAAAGACACTAAAAAAAGGTTTGAGAAGACGACAAACGGCGTTTATAACGAGAAAAAACTTCAAATTATGAAACTTTGACTCTACAAAAACATAAATTCGATTAAATTAAAATATTAATTCATTAATAAAATAAAGAAACATGATTTTATTTTAAAAAAAAGATCTATGAATGAAAAAATTATTGTCATTTATTACAAAATAAATAAAAGTATCATAATAAAAAATTAATAATGAATCTACAATGATTTATCTATGTAAAACTTTCTAAACAAAATTCTTCTACTAGTGTTTTTTCTCAATATATGTCAAATTAGTTTCTTTTCTTTAACTATTTTTTTGATATATTTTAGATTTATTTTGTCAAAAATGAGTATTATGAATTATATTTAGATTATTAAGATGAGAAAAGTTGAAATTTAATATAAAAAAATTAGCTATTATATTTTATAATAAACTTAAGAATTATATCTTTCCATTAAAAGAAACTTACAAAGATTTTTTGACTTGACTGACATAATTTTACTTCATATATTTTACTCGATTGCAATTTTCTACGTTTCATTTATTCTTATAATAATGTTTTTCTTACACTATATAAATAATTTCTTTTCCAATTCATTTCACCTTACCCCACCAATGAACTAGAATTTTAAAACACGTATTTTGCACGTGTTCTATATATTTCATATGAATTTGTATTTATTCATTTTTAACTCTTGCTATTTTGATTTTTTTTTTTGATTAATACATTATCTCTTCCTGATGTCTCTCATGATAGTCTCCAATTAAAGAGATATGTTTTATTAAAGTTTATTTCATTTAAATGTTGCTTTTGAAACATGTATTTTGCACGTTAATAATATATATCATTGCTCACATCAATAAAATAAATATTATAAATATATACAATTAGTATGAAATAAAGGACGAATCATACTACTAAGCAAATCGACAAACGAAGATAAAAGGGATTAATATATCATAAAAGGCATTAATTGATAATCAGACAAATTACTGAAAATTTAAGAGAAAGTTATTTGTTTTAGATGACCACTTTATGAAAAAATTTTAATATGCATCTCATTCGCCACATCATAGTTGTATGAGGTATTTGTTATTTGGACAAGTGGACTTGGAAAAAAGAAATCTGCCTAACAGCTGGGGTCAAAAAATTCACTTGTCAAAATAACAAATGCCTCATATAACAATGATGTGGCGAATGAGATGCTTATTAAAATTTTTCTTCATCTTGAACATCATAAACATTTTCTTTACTTACACACAAAACATAATAATTTAATGCTATATCAATGAGATAGGTAAATGAAGCATTTATCTATCAAATCAAAAAAATAACTACATTAATACATTGTATCCAGATGAAGACGACTGAGCAATTATAACTTCAATGTACTCTTCACCTTTAAAAAAATATAATACACCAGTCATTTCATCAACAAGAAAATAGATAGAAATCTCGATAAAGTAAAATAAAATATTCTTTCAACTATTTATATATATTTTTCTCTTTTGACTTCTTGTATATTTACAGACTAACACCAATATAAGTATCATGAATACACTTAAAATGCACGTGATTTACTCATATAATAACAATTGAGTTATGACCTAAATTGAACTACAATTGCATTTCATTTCACTAGATATATAAGAGATATTGCAATTGAATATAAAATTTTTTATTACGTGTCTAATAAATTTGTTGAATTATAACTGTATGTAAAATGTACAAGCTTGACATGTATTCATTTCACAAATTGGTTATTCAAGTGTATTTATCTATTTTGCCATCTTCTTCCCCAATCACACAACCATCAGCAAACATTACTGAAGCTCTAATGCCGGTATGATTCAAACATAATAATTATCAATAAGCCAGTAAAATAAAATCACAATACTATGAATAGTTCTTAAATCTTGATCTACTACTAGCAGTGGATCGGAGCAAATTCAACCGTATCACAAACTTCAAGTTGAGACAGAGATGTATATTAATTTTTTTTTTCATATTTTAAATTGAGTAAATATAGATTGCTATTTTAAATTTGAGGAATAAAAAAATAATACATTCTTGAAATTCAATTTTACTGGAAAGCATATCATGAATATCGTTAATTTCAAATTCACTTATTTTATGAACATTGAAATCATCGCTATCTCTTTTCGTAGTTGATGGTTCTCCAGACACATGATCAATTGGCAAGTTACCTTCATATTTTTTTCATACAACAACTTGATATTCTTAATGAATTTGGAGTTTGAATCAATAATATTTTTCTTCAAATCTGTAAATTGTGCTTCAATTTTCTTCTCTAGTGCTTTCTCACTTTTGTTTTGGGTTAGAAAAAAGATCATTCAATCAAGTTAAATTGAAGCAAAAAATTTAAAATAAAAGCGTAAAATACCTTTACAAGCTTCATTCTCAATTTCTTTAATTTTTTAATCAATTTATCTCGAGATATAGCAATTCTGATTTTGGAATAGATCCACCATCCACAAAATTATCATCGTAGTCAATAACTTTTTTTCGTTTTTTGTTATCATTTAATTTTCTCGTCTTAGCTTTTTGAACAAATTCCAACTTGACAACACCCATATTTTTTTCAATACTCGTTTATCTTTTCTTTTTTCATGAGCTTTTCCGTCAGCATCTGTTAGCTTATCATGTCCATGAATTCCAAGAATAGGAGAAGTCTTAACGCCAGTGATCACCACATTGAATCTAGGACTTCTTCTTAAAAAGGGTTTTTCATGAGTTTACACATCCCCATGTACAACATTGGTTGATGAAATCGAAGAAGAGTAAATGCCAAATTTTGAATTCTAAGGCTTTTCTTAGGTAGCATTTTTCTATCCACTTTAAGAGAAGGAAAAAAAGAAGAAATTTTTAAGAACTGGACCACCGGTTAATAGAAAATGAGAAAAACTCTTAAAGGAAAAAGGAGAAGATGACAACGATAAAAAAACAAAGAAGATGAAAATGAACGGTGGGGGCGGGGTGGGGCGGGGGTAGGAGGAGAGAAAATAACACTAAAAGAAAGTTGAAGGAGATGACAAACGACGATTATAACGAGAAAAAATTTCAAGGTATGAAACTTTAGCTCTACAAAAAAATTGAACTCGGTTAAATTAAAATATTAATCCATTAATAAAATTAAAAAATATCATTTTTTTAAATCTCTTTTACTAGAGCATTTTCTCAATATATCTCAAATTTGTTTCTTTTCTTCAGTTATTTTCTTCAATAATTTAGATTTAATTTATCAACAATGACCATAATGAATTATATCTAGACAATAAAAATGAGAAAAATTGAAACTTAGTACTTCAAGAAAACTAGTTAGTAAATTTGAATTATAAACTTAAAAACTATACTTTTGCATTAAATAAACATAAAATAATTTTTAGACTTGATTAACATGATTTTACTTCTTATATTTTATTTGATTGCAGTCTCTACAACTCATTTTCTTATATAATTATTTCCTTATTACATTACGTAAATACTTTTTTAAAAAAAATAATTATTTCTCTATATTCACCTTACTCTGTTAGTTAATTATAATTTTAAAACACATATTTTGCAGGTTATAGATGATGTATCCCACATGAATATGTATTCATCCATTTTTTAACTTTTTTTTTTTTTTTTAGTTTTCCTTTTTAAAATTAATACATTGACTCTTTCCATTGACTCTCATGATAATCTCCAATTAAAATTTATTTTTCGTTTAAATGATACTTTTGAAGCATGTGTTTTGCACACTTACGATATATCTCATTCCTCACATGAATTTGTATCTATTCATTTTTAAATTTGTTATTTTTCCGAGTAATAACTTTTCATCCATTTAAGAGGAGTAAAAAAGAAGAAGAGAATTTTAAAAATCAGATCAACATTGAATACAAAATAAGAGAATGACTGTTAAAGGAAAATGAAGAAGAAGGCGATGATATAGAAAAAGAGAATATAAAAATGAATTGTGGAGAGAGGAAACGATAGTAAAAGGAAAGTTGAAAAAGACTATAGATGACAATTATAACGAGAAAGAATTTCGAAGTCTGAAACTTTAACTCTATAAAAAAAGTGAGCTCGATTAAATTAAAATATTAATTCATTAATAAAATGAAGAAACACGATTTTCTTTTCAAAAAAATCTATCAATGAAAAAATCGTTGCTATTTATTACAATAAATAAAAGGTATCATAATAAAATGATAATAATGGATATATAATAGTCATTTGTGTCAAAATTCTTAAATAAAACTCTTCTACTAGAGTGTTTCCTCAGTATATCTCAAATTTATTTCCTTTCTTCAACTATTTTTGTCATTTATTTAGATTTAATTTGTCAACAATGAGCATTGTGAATTATATCTAGACAAATCAAAATGAGAAAAATTGAAACTTAGGAAAACTAGTTACTAAATTTTGAATTATAAACTTAAAAACTATACCTTTGCATTAAAGAAACTTAAAATGATTTTTGAACTTGATTGACATAGTTTTACTTCTTATATTTTACTCGGTTATAGTTTCTACAACTCATTTTTTTATATAATTATTTCTTTGTTACATATGCAAATACTTTTTTAAAAATAATTATTTCTTCATATCACCTTACTCCGTCGGTGACTTATAATTTTATAATTATTTTACATGTCATAGACGATGTATTTCACATAAATTTGTATCCGCATATTTTTAAATTTTGTTATTTTAGTTTTTCTTTTTTCTTGAATTAATACATTACCACTTTCTGTCGCCTCTCATGATAATCTCCAATTTTAAAAATATTTTTTATTAAAAATGATTTTTCATTTAAATGATACCTTTGAAACACGTGTTTTGCATGTTAACAATGTATCTCATTCCTCACATGAATTTGTATCTAGTCATTTTTAACTTTATTTTTTTTGGTAATAACTTTTCATCCATTTAAGAGAAGTAAGAAAAAAGAAAAAAAATTTAAAAACCAAACCAACAATGAATAGAAAGTGAGAGAATGACTGTTAAAGGAAAAGAAGAAGAAGGCGATGATATTGAAAAAGAAAGTACGAAAATGAATGATGGAGAGAGAAAACAACAGTAAAACAAAGTTGAAGAAGACGACAGACGACGATTATAACGAGAAAGAACTTCTAAGTATGAAACTTTGACTCTACAAAAAAATGAACTCGGTTAAATTAAAATATTAATTCATTAATAAAATGAGAAACACAATCTTTTTTTTTTAAAAAAAAAAAAGACTATTAATGAAAAAACTGTTACCAACTATTTATTACAATAAATAGAAGGTATCATAATAAAAAGATAATAATAATGGATATATAATAGTTTACTTATGTAAAAATTCTCAAAGAGAACTCTTCTACTAGAGTGTTTCCTCAATATATCTCAAATTTGTTTCTTTTCTTCAATTATTTTCTTCAATATTTTATATTTAATTTGTCAATAATGAGCATTATGATATCTAGACAATCAAAATGAAAAAAATTGAAACTTAGCATACGAAAACTAGTTACTAAAATTGAATTATAAACTTAAAAACTATACCTTTGTATTAAAGAAATTTAAAATAATTTTTCAACTTGATTGAAATAATTTTACTCCTTATATTTCAATCGGTTGCAATCTCTACAACTCATTTTCTTATATAATTACTTTTTTGTTACATTACACAAATACTTTTTTTAAAACAAATTATTTCTTCATATTCACCTTACTCCATCAGTGAATTATAATTTTAAAATACGTATTTTGGACGTTATAGACGATATATTTCACATGAATTTGTATGCATCTATGTTTAACTTTTATTATTATTTTTGTTTGAATTAATACATTACCTCTTTTCGTTGCCTCTCGTGATAATCTCGGATTAAAGAAATATTTTTCATTAAAATTTATTTTTCATTTAAATGACACTTTTGAAGTACGTGTTTTGCATGTTAACAATGTATCTCATTCCTCACATGAATTTGTATCTAGTCATTTTTAACTTTATTTTTTTTTTGGTAATAACTTTTCATCCATTTAAGAGAAGTAAAAAAAAAGAAAAAAAAATAAAAACCAAACCAACAATGAATAGAAAGTGAGAGAATAACTGTTAAAGGAAAAAGAAGTAGAAGGCGATGATATTGAAAAAGAAAGTACGAAAATGAATGATGGAGAGAGAAAACGACAATAAAAAGAAAGTTGGAGAAGACGACAGATGGCGATTATAACGAGAAAGAACTTCTAAGTATGAAATTTTGACTCTACTAAAAAATGAACTCGGTTAAATTAAAATATTAGTTCATTAATAAAATGAGAAACACGATCTTTTTTTTAAAAAAAAAAAATACTATTAATGAAAAAACTGTTGCCAACTATTTATTACAATAAATAGAAGGTATCATAATAAAAAGGTAATAATAATGGATATATAATAGTTTACTTATGTAAAAAATTTTAAAGAGAACTCTTCTACTAGAGTGTTTCCAATATATCTCAAATTTGTTTCTTTTCTTCAATTATTTTCTTCAAAATTTTATATTTAATTTGTCAACAATGAGAATTATGATATCTAGACAATCAAAATGAAAAAAAATTGAAACTTAGCATACGAAAACTAGTTACTAAATTTGAATTATAAACTTAAAAACTATACCTTTGCATTAAAGAAACTTGAAACAATTTTTCAACTCGATTGAAATGATTTTACTCCTTATATTTCAATCGGTTGCAATCTCTACAACTCATTTTCTTATATAATCATTTTTTGGTTACATTACACGAATACTTTTTAAAAAAAAAAATTATTTCTTCATATTCGCCTTACTCCATCGGTGAATTATAATTTTAAAGTAGGTATTTTGCACGTTATAGACGATGTATTTCACATGAATTTGTATGCGTCTATTTTTAAATTTTATTATTATTATTATTATTATTTTGAATTAATATATTACCTCTTTTCGTTGCCTCTCATGATAATCTCTGATTAAAGAAATATTTTTCATTAAAACTTATTTTTTATTTAAATGATACTTTTGAAGTACGTGTTTTGCACGTTAACAATGTTTCTCATTCCTCACATGAACTTGTATCTCTTCACTTTTAACCTTGTTATTTTTCTGAGTAATAACTTTTCATCTATTTAAGAGGAATAAAAAAAGAAAATTTTAAAAATCAGATCAACAGTGAATAGAAAATGAGAGAATGACTGTTAAAGAAAAAAAAGAAGAAGGCAATGATACAGAAAAAGAGAATACGAAAATAAATGTTGGGGGAGAGAAAATGACAGTAAAAAAAGTGGAAAAAAATGACAAACGAATAGATTATAACAAGAAAGACCTTCAAATTATGAAACTTCGATTCTACAAAAAATAAACTAAGTTAAATATTAATCCATTTAAAAAACGGAGAAACATATTTTTTTTAAAAAAATCTGTTAAGTAATAAAAAATAAAAGCTTTACAAGCTCCATTCTCAATTTCCTTAATCTTCTAATCAATTTATCTCGACGTATAACAGTTTTTGACTTAAAAATAGATTCATCATCTACAAAATTATCATCGTCATCAATAATTTTTTTTCTTTTTTATTACCATCTAATTTGGTCCTTTAATTTTTTTCAATAAATTTCAACTTTGCAACATCCTTATTTTTTTTCAACGCTCTTTTACCTTTTTTTTTAATGAGTTTATCCTCCAGCATCTGCTAATTTATCATGTCCACAAACTCCAAGGTCAGGAGAAGTCTTAACAATAGTGACCATCACATTGAACCTAAGGATTTTTCTTAAGAAGTTTTTTTCATGAGTTTGCACATCATCATGCGCAACATTGACCAATAGAATTGAAGAGGAGCCACCCATAAAAGCCAGATTTTGAATTCTACGACTTCTTTTAGGTAACAATTTTTCTTTAATTTTAAGAGAAATTAAAAAAAAAACGAGATCGCTATTAAAGTAAAAAGAAGATGGCAATGATATGGAAAAAGAGAAGACGAGAATGAACAGTGGAGGAAGAAGAAGACAGTAAAAAGAAGTAGGAGAAGACGACAGATGAATTGATTATAACAAGAAAGAAATTTAAAATATGAAATGTTGACTCTACAAATAACTAACTCGGTTCAATAAAAATATTAATTCATTAAAAAAGTAGAGAAACATGATTTTTTTTTAAAAGAACATCTATGAATGAAAAAATTATTGCTATTTATTAGAAAATAAATAAAAAGTATCATAATAAAAAAGTAATAATAGATCTACAATCATTTATCTATGTAAAAACTCCTAAACAGAACCCTTCTGCTAGCGTTTTTCCTCAATATATCTCAAATTTGTTTCCTTCCTTCAACTGTTTTATTTAATACATTTTAGATTTATTTTATCAAAAGTGAGTATTATGAATTATATTTAGACGATTAAGATGAGAAAATTTGAAACTTAGTATAAAAAAACTAATATTAAATTTGAATTATAAACTTAAAAATTGTGTCTTTTCATTAAAAGAAACTTAAAATGATTTTTAGACTTGGTTCCCATAATTTTATTTCTTATATTTTACTCTATTGCAATTTTCTACAATTCATTTACTCATATAATAATAATTTCTTTCTTACACTACACAAATATATATATATATATATATATATTTTCAATTGTTTCATCATATTCACCTTACCCGATCAATGAACTAGAGTTTTAAAACACGTATTTTGCACGTTCATTATATATTTCACATGAATTTGTAGTCATCCACTTTTAACTCTTGCTATTTTGAATTTTTTCTTTTTTGATTAATACATTACCTCTTCATGTTGCCTCTCATGATAGTCTCCAATTAAAGAGACATCTTTTATTAAAGTTTGTTTTTAATTTAAATGATGTTTTGAAGCACGTCTTTTGAACGTTAATAATGTATATCATTGCTCACATCAATTTACATCCATTTATTCTTAACTCTTGCTATGTATTTTCTTTTTCTGACCAACTCATTTACCTATTCTGGTAACACATAACGTATCATAAGTATCTACTTGTCACAATTTGAAAACGCTCTTTCCACAATACATATGATGTATATCTATTTGTCTTGATTTGAAATTATGTTTCGAGCATCACATCAGTGATGTGCAATAATGTATCTGGAGAAAATTGAAGGAAAGGTGTCTTTTAAGTCTTGAATGAAGGATTGGTGACATTGACAAACAGATAGGGTCAAATATCATTAGGAAACTTGATTAAGTTAATTGTGGACTTGATTAATATTTTCAAAACTTTCTAATCTTTTCAAAAATATAAATCAACCCAACTCACACCCCTCTTCAATCCTAATCAACCACTCTCTCTCTCCAGTTTCTCCCAACCAACAGTTCTGTAAAATTTCTCCCTTCAACCTCCGGCGACAAATAGTCAGGCGAGTTCCTTTTTGACTTTCAACCGTCAATCGACGTGAATACTTCTCCGGCGACAACAACTTTGAGTTCTTCATCCTCCCATTTTCTTTTTCACAGGTAAAAAGTTATGAAGAAACAGAGAAGCTTGAGCTAACTACTCTTATGGTATTGAAATGTGGACTGAATAAAACCCTAATTTCTGGCATTTCTGCATTTCTTCTTCTCATTGTCGTACTGTTGATTCGAATTTGTTGGTGATTTTGGTCACAGTTGATGTTCTTAGTGTATATGTGTGTGTGTGATATATTGGTGTTGCTGTTGATTTGTTGTTTGTCTTGGTAGAAATGGCATTACAACAGTTGAGACATCTGATGTAATAGATGAAACATATAATGCAATAGATAAAAATCTGATGCAATAGATTAAAAATTTGATGCAACTATGAAAATCTGATGGAACAGGTGAACAATCTAATAGATCATTCATCTGTTGCGACAGACGACTCTTCTGTTTGGAAGAAATCTAAACAATATTGATCCAACAAATAACTGATTAGTGATCTATTTTTATTCTTTCCAACGGTTTACTCTTCATTTTAAAATCTGATGTAACAGATTAAAAATCTGATGCAACAGGTGAACAATCTAACAGGTCATTCATCTGTTGAGATAGATGACTCTTTTGTTTGGAAGAAATTTAAACAATATTGATCCAACAGATAACTGATTAGTGAAGATATCTCAATCAAGAGTAGAAGATAATGAACACGGAGAGGAGGAATCTTTCAAAAGAGATGATCCAAATGCTAATAGCCCTTTCATCGAAGAGTTGGTCAAAACCTTATACATTGATCATTACCCTGTGAGAATGGAGTACGATGGTGCCACGGATTTAACGTGTGATTTTGTGGTTAAGTCAGTCATGGGAAAATCTTTCGACGCCTTCAGAAAGATACTTCGAGAACAAAAATTAGATTCTTATTTCAGGGAAAGCTAATTTAGGAAATATCTTAATTTATCGGAGGACAACAATGCTCGTTTCCAGATAAAAATGGTATATGATCTTGTCAAGCGCAGGTTTATGTATGAAAACAAAGATAAGATGAATGAGGTGTGGTTAAATTACTGTGGCATGCCTGTTTGTTTTGGTTGGGAGGAGTTTGCCATAGTTACCAGACTAAAATGTTATCCTCCTTCTCCTTCTCAAGTTATACCTACTCTGACCCAAAAAAAGCACCCCGCACACCCAAAAAAGGAAAAGGCAAGTCGATTGATCGTGATGACCTGGTGTCCATTATTGTTCCAAGCTTCAAAAATAAAAATCTGATTGAAGCGTTGAAAGGTAAAGATTTTCAAAGAAGCCCAAGCAATCATTGTGCTTGGTTTGGTTTATACATAATGTTCTTTGGGTGAGAGACGTTAACAACAACATAAGACTCAGTTTAATAAATCTCTCCGAGGATCTTGAGGCATTTAACAACTATCCTTGGGGTTACGAAAGATTCAAAATGACTGTCGAATATTTGTTGACTCCGTTAACGCCAAAAACAGTCAACTTATATGGTTTTCCATGGGCCTTCATGGTAAATATTTCTTTTATCATCATATGATTCATCATTTTTTTACTCAATAATGCTTTTGATTTATTGGCGTTATGTTATAGGCTTGGGAATTTGAAGCCATTCCTTATTTGAGACAACAAGTGAACTACCAGCAAGAAGTTTCCTGTCCAAGAATTCTGAGATGGTTGTCGGCCAAAACCGATAAAAATGCAAAATTTCTTGATCTTTTCAATCCCCAAAGGAAGCAGTAAGTCCAATTCTAATCAAGTTTTTGTTTTAATTAATGATTAAATGATTTCATCATCATTCTTAATATATGTACCGATTTATTTTAGATTGTCCATCCGTGGCTTGTTCAGACCAACCGAGAGTTGAATATGCCATTTTTTCTTAATTTACGGTATGTGCAAACTTTATCGGACCCTAAGGCCGTTGATGGAATAAAAATGGAATTGTTTGGAGCAACAACCATCACAAGAAAAATAATTTTGGAGGCTGGGGCTAATAATGCTCCTTTTACAGTTTTTGAAACAACAAGCCATTATGATTATGATCATAATGGTTGTACAGATTTTTCTCCAGATTTTGCCGCATCTAGTGAATGTTCTTCATGCAAATGTCAAGACTGCAAGGCGAAACATGATGGAGTGATTAATTCTATTAACGCACTAACTGCTTCTGTAAAGGAAATGACATCTAAGAAGGGTGTCATTCCATCAAAGAGGATTTCATATCCAGACACTCCACTAGAGATCAAGGTGGCTAAGAGGAGAAGGAAAGACACTTCCAAGGCATCATCAATCATAAAAAAAAAAAGTAAGATTGCAATGCCTCTGTCTTTGTCTTGCACCGATGTTCAGTGTGCAAGGGCCTTAGAAAATCAGCATGAGCTGAAGAAGGTGAATGTACATCATCTGTTCTAAAAAACAAACAAGCACATATCTGTTTCAACAGATGATACATCTGCTGAAAATTATCAAACAGATGTATACATCTGTTGCAATTATTGTCTAACCTGTTGCATCAAATTTGTTATCTATTTTAACAGATGAGTCTTATATTGCAACAGATGGGTCATCTATTTGAAATTATCGTACTTCTCTGATTTACCTGTTCGAATTTATCCCAACAGATAATCCATCTGATGCAACATAAGAATCATCTATTACAACAGATAGAAAATCTGTTATATATCTCTACTTAGCATTAACAATTTTGGCTTTCCAGGTGGATGTCATAGCTGTTGTTGAAGAGCATAATATGACAGTTGATAATCCATCAACTGCTTCCAAAGATGAAGAAAAAGTAAAGCCTTTCAGTTTGGGAGAACGAAAGAATTACCCGTTTGAAGGGTTCAACATCTCGAACGAGGCTCCAAAAAAACTAATACAGTTGATCAACGACTATTCAGAATGGATTGCTAATGGGTTGTTAAAGCATTATACCGGCAGGTACATAAATCAATTTTATGGATATTGGTTTATACAATTCTTATTGTAAGAACCTGACATTAACACATATAAATCATCATGTAGAAAACAAAATGAAGAGCACTATAAAGTGAACGAATCGAGTCTTGGTTTTGATATGTTCGACTTTGTTGTTGCAACACCCAGAATGAAGAATTGGTTCTATTTGATGTCACAGCCTCAAACTTGCTGGAATGATGAGGTTTAAAGGTCATACATATTACTATTAATTAATACTTTATTTAATTGCATCTGCGTATTGATTTTTTCATCACGTAATCCAAAATGTTTGATAATATGTGCATCACATCGATATCATTTTTTACTACCTCCGAAAGAAGGTCAAGTTACAAACACAAGAACAATAGAGATACACAACAGGCAATTGTTTGTACAAAGTTTACATCAATATGCCTACGATAGGTATTGTCAACAGCAGTCAAAAGTTTCCCGAAATGAGGAATGCTTAATCAACATCATCAAAGGTTTTAGCATTCCAGCTGGCTTACCTTGGCATTTGGTCAACAAAGTGTACATCCCAGTCAATTGTGGTGATGAATTCCATTGGGTGTTGGTTGTCGTCGTTCTAAAAGAGAGGCACATCCGAGTTTATGACTCAATGTCGCAAAGGAGACGTTTCGGACCGTTGTCTAAGATACAAAAGCTGGCCAAAATATTGACTACTTACCTTGATATAAGTAGCTTTTTGGATCAAAAGGTTCGTACTGATTGGTCGACGATTGAAGCATACCGGATAAAATGGCTAATCCATTTGATGTACAATATGTTGACGGAATTGCTCAAAAAACCATTGGCAGCCTGTAAGTTTAAGTGTCATGATTTAGTTTTATTTCACAAATTTCATAACGCTTGCATGAACTGCAAGATATGGATTGTCTATTTTTTTGTAACGCAGGGATTGCGGTCATTTTGTTGCCGCCTATGTCGAGTATTTGAGCGATGGATTACAAGAACCAAATAATAGACTTGATGTCGGATTACTCCGCAAAATATATGCTGCTCTTTTATGGAAATATGGAGAAGCAAAAGCTCAGAAGCCGTACACAAACGACGTTAAAGATCCACGACGACCAAAGCCGAATTCCATAGCACTGGATGAAGAACAACTTGTCCATATTGATTAGATATTTATATGTCGAGTCCGTCAATGTAATAACCTATCATCCTTGGTTTAACTTGTTGATTTATTTGTAGAGTAGATCGTTTGTACTCATAATGAATGTTTTTACATTTCATTTATTTGTTGAGTTATTTTATTTCATGTAATTTTCAAAGGCTTCAATTTATTTAATTCTGTCTATCAATATAATTAATTTTGAGTTTTGAACATGTTAATTGAAATGGAGTAGTAGATTTAAATATCATAACAGATAATACATCTGCTGCAACAGACGACATATCTTATCAGACAAATTTAGACATATGTTGCAACATGAGATACAACACGTAGGTCATCTGCTGGAAATTATATAACAGGTCTTCCTACTTTTTTTATTTGCTCCAACAGATTATCGATCAGTTGCAATAGATAAGTTATATGTTGCAACAGATCGTAAATCTGTTGTGACAGACAGACGGGGAACATCTGCATAACGCAACAGATAACTAACCTATTCCAACAGATAATCAATCTGTCACAACAGGTACTAATCTGTTACAACAGATATAAAATCTATTGCATTATAAAAATTCATCTTTGTCAGACATAAAAATTACTGCCCCTATATGTATAGTGAATTGGCTTGAAATAAAAATTTGTTATCGTGTTCATCTATGTCTTTTTACATGTTATTTTTTATACACGGACTCCAACCATTTAGTTAGTACCCCATATGCCTAGACCCATTGCATTTTTTCCACAATGGTGTCGCACACACTGGTCATTTGTGTGCCGGTCAGCAAACACTCTATGTAAGCAAGCGAGTACGGCCCACACGCTGCACCGATTGTATTTTCTTGGAGCTGCATGTTCTTATTTCAACCATCAAAAACTCATGATTCCTTCGCCAAGACTTCAGCCGACAAATGATCCATCAGCTTACTCTGCGTCAACAACTTGGGCAACAACTTCAAGAGTGGTTGCATGTGGGTTAAAAACGTCTTCTCGCTGAATACAGGTAAGTTGCAGTCATAAACCTTAATCTTTCCCTTGTATAATAGTATCTCAACAGTGAGAAAATGGGTGATATCTACGTTCATGACTGCAAGGATTTTATTTGCCTTGGTCCAGCTCTTGCCGTGTGGATATAGCCTCTTCCCTCTAACATATTTAATTGCTTTTTCATCCTATTGGAACGTAGAAACTAAATGATCAAATCCCAGGCCACCAAAATCAGCTAGATTACGAAGATTAACATACCTATCTTTGAAATTATTGTAGAAGTTGAGGTCCATTATCCTATCAGCAACATCATAAGCATCTGGGTACGCTAATTGCCTGCCCTTCATGAGGCAAATAATTTCATCAACATACTGTGGTATAAGAAGATAATTTTTATATAGATTAGTAATTGTAAAAAATAAAAACACAGTGGAAAGAATCCGATGCAGAGGGTTCTCAGAATCAGTTTACAGATTACCCAGCCAACGCAACTTATGCAACAGATGTGTATTATGTTGCAACAGAATACCAAGCTGTTGTAACAGATTACACATGTGCTGCATAGATTCTTCTTCATGGAGTGGATTGGAAGGGTAGGTTAGCAAAAGTAAACTTACCTTGTCCTCATACCACACGCACATATTTTTCATATTCGAGAAGTCTTTGGCGGCAAATGAATGAATGGTGTATTCTTTTTGAACCTTCATCTTGATGAATTCTTCCAGTTCCTTCTTCTTCTCCTTTCCAAGCGCAGAAAATATGTCCTCCTTCTTTGGCGGCCCCTGAACTTCAACAACTATTGGAGCGGGGGGAGTTGCATTTTTTGCTAATTTTAAAACGGAGAGAATTTGTCTAATTTTTATTCTCTTCCTCCTAACCTTCACTGTAGGAGAGCATGGCTCCCTCACCTTGTTGGATGGTATGACATCCCTTCTGGATTTCAACTCCTCGACAGCTTCAGCAATAACCTCTAGCTTGTCGAGGAGTTTATCCTCTCCGTCCTTTCACACTTTGCATTTGCAATGAGAACATGAGGGTGAGGAGGGGTGAGAAGGACCACTGTAAGAGTGGGAGAAACCGGTGTAGGGATGAGAGGGAGGACCTGTGCAAGGGGTATTTTCAAATATATTTATTTCTTGCTGAGCACCAACATGCTCATAATCACGAATGGTAGCAGAAGCAGAAGCAGGATGGCTACCACCATCACAAACAACTCCACCAGCAACACCCCCAGAAGAAACACCCAAATCTGTTGCAGTTTGAGTTAGGTCGTGAAGAGCTTCAACATTAGACTGACCTTGCCTAACTGCTCTTCTTATGGATGTTGCTCCATCCAATTCCTTCTTTATTAACTCCACTGTTGGGTCTTCTTTTGTATCAACAAGACCCAAAGTAAGAAAAGAAGTCATCCCCAGCTCATCAATGGTAGGCACGATCCAAGGATGCACAACCTATAAAAAATGATAGGAGAAATTTAAATCATATAATAATAATTTGCAATCAGTTGGGTTATATGGGACTCGGGTTATGTTAACACAGCCAACTTATGTAACAAACGATCTAGCTACCACAACAGCTGATCTGTATGTTGAAATAGATTGATAATATATTTCATTAGAATACCCATCTGTTGCATAATTTACAGTAGATGGGTAATCTGTTGAGTAGGGTTTAGAGAACAGAGCAACATATGGTTAATCTGTTGCAAAATATAGATCGTCTATAGCAACAGATTACCCATTGCACCAGTTGCAGTTGACGGGTAATCTCTTACAGCAGATGGAACATCTGTTTCAATATATTTCTTTGAGGTAAATTATTTTAGTTGAAAGAAGAAGTACTGCATCATCCGGAGGGTTAAAGAGATCAACCTCGTTAATATTTTTTTTGCTGCTCTCTACTGCAACCAACCACCTAAGGATCCTTGGATGAGAAACCTTATTCGGGTAATCCGTGAAATGCTTTTGAAGAGGAGGAATGGCTTCACATGCCCAAGCCTAAAAATTGTAAATAGGAAGCAAGCAAAAAAAAAGTCACAAGTATATTCAATATAAATTAATTAATGAGTAAAAATAGTGATCAATTTTACCATGAAAGCCCATGGAAAGCCGTATAATGTGGTCGTGTTTGGCTTTGCACTTTCAGTAAATATTTGACAGTCAAGTAGTAGCTGTCGTAGCCCCAGGTATAATCGTTGAATCTCCCAAAATCATCATCAAGCACCAACAAATCACGTTCTATGACTTTCTTGACGTCTGTTGACAATAAAACAGCATGGACAAATCAAACTAAGCACAATTTCTCTCTGTAGTGCTTTGGTATGTCTTTATTCTTGAGATCCGCTATTAAATCCTTCACTTTGTAGCTAGGTCCAACAATGCCCAACAACCCATATTTTTTTACCTTGCATTTTTTGGACCCTTTATGGGATGTTTTCTTGATGGCACGTTCTTCTGGATGATCGCATCTCAATCCCGTCACAATGGCAAACTCTTTCAATCTAAAACAAATCGGCATGCCACAGTAGTTGATCCAGACTTCATTCATCTTATTTCTGCCCTCTTTCGGACCTCCATCATCCCCCGCATACATGATCCTGCGCTTGAGAAGGCCATATACCATGATCATTGGGAAATGAAGAGGGCGAGGCCCAGACAACTCAAGAAAGTGTACAAAGCAGCTCTTCTTAAAAAATCCATCTATGTTTTCCTTCTTCATAGTACTCCTAAGTTCGTCAAAAGGTTTCCTCAACTAAAATTTAAGTACAAGATCACCAAATACTGCATTAGGGTTATTCATCGGCATCGCAACTCAAAACTTGTCAATACTAATGGTTTTGACAGAATCATGCTGGAATTTTGATATTATTTCACGCCCCATTGGTGAGGAGGAGTTAACACTTTCCTCGACTTTATTTTTCCCTGACTGAGATTGTTCAGGAAGTTCCTCTGAATCTATCTGTAATCTAGCCTTTTTTGTTTGGTGATCGGAAGTTGATCCACTTTCTCCACTTTCTGTTTCTTTTCTTTTGGGAGACATCTTTTAACTACAAACAAAAGAAAAACAAAAAATACATTGCATTTGATGTCTGCATAATTTTTTTTAAAAAGGTGAGACAAATTTCAATAAATTATTCTTACCACATAACCAAAAAAAATACTCCAACAAACAACCCATCAGTTGGAATAGATGGGGGAACCCGAATCTGTTTGAAGACGTATTTAATATCTCCCCACAGATATTCCATCTGTTGCAACAGGTGGAGAAATTTCAATAAATTATTATCTACCACATTACAAGAAAATACTCCAACGGATAACCCATCAGTTGGAACAGATGGGGAATCTATTTGAAGACCTATTTAATATCTCCCAACAGATCTTCCACCCATTGCAACAAATGGACCACCACCACCACAACCAATGCCACGACCAATGCCACCAAGACCACCACCAATGCCACCAATACCAAGACCACCACCAATGCCACTACCATTCTTGTTTGATGCAGTGCGAGGCTTAGAGGTCCCTCTAAGGGTCCAATACATACTTAAAGTTAAGTCCAATCGCTATTGGTTCTCTACAGTGACGACAAATATTGATCCCTTCTCAAAATTTGACACGCATAAACACGAGCACTAACCGTCAATAATTCGTAACAGGGTATCTGCACCATCTTCATGAGGTCCTCAGCGTTATCAATTTTGAACCCATCAAACTTAACGGTACAATGCAGGATCTTGTTTGAATGATCAATGCCTAATCGATTAAAAACTGCATTCACAAAAATATTGTACTTTGTGTGTTGTCCCGGTAACCTTATCAGTAATACATACTTAACTCCCACACATATGATAGTGGATCCATCTGCACGCACCTTATTCTTTCTAGCCCATCTATGGCTTAAATTGAATAAACAGATGAATAACGTGTTGCAACAGATGACACATCTATTTATATTATCAATCAATTGGCGACATCTGTTACGACAGTAATCAACCTGTTGCAGAAATCAAACAGATATATACATCTGTTGCAAAAAGATTGCCAGTATGTTGTAAGTTATCTAACAGAAAGAATATATTTTGTAACAGATTACCCATCTGTTAGATTTATTTTAAAGCAATTTTCTTTTCTTTCCGAGATACAATAATTTATAAATAGGTCCCTCCTTACAAATATGGATGATCCAGATTCGTACAAGAATATTCATATCGAGTACTTGCGTGAACTTCAAAGGAAGTTTGATTAATGAACTCCAGAGAGATATTTGGTTGACTTCGGAGCTAGGTTGCCGGATGAATGAAAGATGTCTGATTGACAATAATAATAATAGTAGTAATAATAATTAGGTAATATTTTTTTATTTTAGCGATTATTTTCCTCCTTTTGTATATCAAATCTACCCAAGGGATTCAAAAATCTATGAACATCATTTAATTTTATTGTCGACTTTGAATTTTTAATTCTTATTTAGTATTTAATAATAATCATTATGTTTATTCCTTGTTATCAACATGTCGACGGTTGGTGGTAGGGATTGAGCAGCAAACTGCGTCAACAGTTAAAGGTTAATTTGCTACGACAGATCGATCATATGTTGCACCTGGCGGTTATTAATAAAAAAGGGCTATTATTGTTATTGAGAGGGTGAAAAGAAAGACATGACTCAGAGTTTTGATTATTCAATATGAAAAATATTTCATAAATAAATAATAAGGAAATAAACAATAACACAATTTATAGCCATAATTTTAATAACTGATCGTGACTTTTCACCATTTTTATTTTTTAAATTATTTATTATATAATAAAATTATTATTATTTTATTAAGGAATTTGAAAAGGTATTTTTTATTTATAGAATAAAAAAGTAAGCAAATTTAGATTAATGATATGATGATATAGTTATTTTTTAAAAAAAAAAAAAGTAGACTATATGTTGCAACAATTAAATTATCTGATGCAACAGGTTCACTATGGTTGCAACAGATGATATATATGTTGTCACAGATGATTTATCTGATGCAACCTATATCGAGTCACAACTCAATCTTAGAAAGAAATAATTAATAATAATAATCTGAAAAGTCATGACTTATCACAATATTTCTTAATTTAATTAATTCATTACTTTTCACATTAATAAAAATGCAATTAATAAATGGAGGTGAACAGTTAGATTATATGTTGCAATAGATATGTTATCTGATGCAACATATTTTATATTTGTTGCAACAGATAATATATCTGTTGTCACAGATATGTCATCTGATGCAACAGATATAAAATCTGTTGCCACAACACAATAAAAATGGTTCTTCAAAAGACTAATTAATAATAATAATCTGAAAAGTCATGACTTATATCACAATATTTATTTTCTTAATTTAATCAAAAATTTAATTAATGTATGGAGGGGAATAGTCGCACCTTTTTGCCTCTCATTCAAATTCAATCCTCTATAAATAGGTCCGTCCTTACTCAATGGTTCATTCAAATACACACTCTATTTATTTATTGCATCTCGTCTTTCA
>NC_061118.1:151888663-151894220 GCF_002878395.1 Capsicum annuum
TTATCTGATGCAACCTATATCGAGTCACAACTCAATCTTAGAAAGAACTAATTAATAATAATAATCTGAAAAGTCATGACTTATCACAATATTTCTTAATTTAATTAATTCATTACTTTTCACATTAATAAAAATGTAATTAATAAATGGAGGTGAACAGTTAGATTATATGTTGCAACAGATATGTTATCTGATGCAACATATTTTATATTTGTTGCAACAGATAATATATCTGTTGTCACAGATGTGTCATCTGATGCAACAGATATAAAATCTGTTGCCACAACACAATAAAAATGGTTATTCAAAAGACTAATTAATAATAATAATCTGAAAAGTCATGACTTATATGACAATATTTATTTTCTTAATTTAATCAAAAATTTAATTAATGTATGGAGGTGAATAGTCGCACCTTTTTGCCTCTCATTCAAATTCAATCCTCTATAAATAGGTCCGTCCTTACTCAATGGTTCATTCAAATACACACTCTATTTATTTATTGCATCTCGTCTTTCATATTATACTCTAGAAGATAAGATTATGGCTGACCCAATGTGGGACGTTATTTTTCTGCAAGACGCCATGAATGAACTTCGAAATCAAGTTCGTGATCTACAATGGAAATTGAGAGGAGTTAGATCAAGAATGCTCCGCGAGATACGCAGGCTGAGGAGGGCCTTTTTGCTACTTTCGATAGAAGATTGACCGGCTAGCAATAATGATGTTGATAATAATAATAATAATTAGACTATTATTTTTCTTTTAGTCTATTATATATATTTTTATTTGCTTAATAAATAAATTATGTTTGATCTTTGACGTTTTAATCCATATTTAATTTTCATTCTGTCTATTATCTTCTCAACAAACATTTCGACGATTTGACGTAAAAAGGAATAATTTAGAATCCAGTAGCAATAGCAAGATTTATCTGTTGGGTTTATGGCAGGGGTTGATTTGTGTTGTTTCAAACAGATTAATCATTCATTGCAACAGATAATTAGTCTGGTGCAATAGATAAACACTCGGATGCAACAAATAGTTAGTCTGGTGCAACAGATAAACATCCTGGTACAATAGATAATACGTCTGATGCAACAGATAATACGATGATGCAACAGATAAATAGTCTGATGCAACAGATTACTCATCTGATGCACCCGATGATTGATCTATTTAAATTGTGGGCACTTGTGCTAGATTCATAATCGGGGTTCTATCCATTATTAAAAAAATAAAAGTGTACCCAGATGACAAATACGAATAAAAATCATAATTTTACTTACCAAAGTAACCTATAAAGTAATGCCAAAGTGGAATGTGATGTTGATACAAGACAAACAAGGAGAGCACGAAGCACACTCCAAATCAGTCCACTAATCTTAAGGATCCGAGGACCTTTTTGGAGACCACTCTCGAATTCTCTACCAACAAGAAGAATACAAGATTCAATGATGTATATAATACCCAAAACAACATCAACATGTGAAGAACAAGAGGATTACAGTAATAATAACCAACGGTTTCAACAACACAAGAAACAACACCAAAAGATTATGCTAAACAAAGGGATAGAAAGATAGACTACATGAAAGCATAATCTTAAGAACCCAAGAGCATATTCCACTCTTGGACCCTTCACACTACACACTACAATTCACCTATCTCTTACGTGGCACAAGAGGGACCTCGATCTCCCAAGCATCCAACGTTTCCAAGCTTGAATCCAACACAAGTGATTCCACACTCAAGTTGAAATCCCTAGTTACAATGTTTGGCCATAGGGGCCTTTCTCACAAGAGAGAAATGTTTAAGTGTCTACAACTTTCAATATTCATCAAAACTAAGACTAAAAACCCTAAGAGGTTCTATATATAGTGTATTACAAAATAGAATAAAAAATGACCACAATACCCCTCAAGGGTGAGATGCCCATCAAGTGTAATTTAGGGGCTATTTTTAGTGCATTTAGGCGCTCTTTTACACTTCACTTGTGCACTTTCTTGGACGAATTCAATATGCACTCATTCTCGTCCATCCTCATGGTCGTACTCGTATCATCCTCCTCTTCTTGAAAAGGATTCGACCTCGAATCCATACCTTGCAAATCAAGAGAAGACAAACAAGTACACATCCCCATGACATGAGGGGTTAGGGTTAGCAAAATACACACATCACATGCCATGCCAAGGTGGAAAAAACTTGGAGTATACCCATGAGTCCGTTGTGTTAAACATAAAAACCTTAGTATAAATGGAACAAAGGAAGAGGTCATCATCAGCAAAAAAAAGACAAGGAAGAACCTTGCCTTCCTTTATTAGCACCCACAATCAAACATTGCTTGTCGTCTTGACCAAGCATCAAGTAGGAAGTGTAGAAATTCCCACATTCTAGGAGGGTGCTGGGGTCAAATGGAAGAAGTAGCTAAGGGTCTAAGCCGAGGTTAGCCCTTTCTTCCCCTAGAATGTCACTCCCACAACCACGGATGACATTTGCCTTTAAGAGAAGACTAACATTCAAGAATAGAGAGACACGACCTAGAAGTCCTACCTCAAAAAGATATATGCCATCATTTACAACATTTTCATACACATGATTTCTATGAACAAAACTACTAGCAAGGCTTTTACCACACAAGATGTTCAAAGAGTCACGTGCACCATCAAGATCAACTCTATAAACACCATCACTAACTTGAGATTTTTTAAGCACGCCACATATATGCTCAAGTAGTGGAATACATTCATGAGTAAGTTGATCTTCATTCACATCCTCACTAGTTGTTGGCAACTCACATACCAACATACACTCACCTTGGTTTGTACAAGGGTCAACTAGTGAGTGAGTACTCTTGTCAATTGGTAATAGAACCTTGTTCAAGTTATAAGGGCTAGCACTAGATAGACATAAATCATTCTTACAAGAAGAATCAATTTTGTCATCTAAAGGATCAACTAGTGCTTGCGTACTTACAACAAGAGTTTGGTCCTCACATAACCTAACATCACCAAGAGTATCACCATAGGGAGACTCAAGCACCTCTACTCTAGGTAAATCCACAACTACATCCACTTGGCCACTACTAGCCACAACACAACATTCTAAGTTTATAGGATTGTATGGAATAGTGTTTTTACCTTGTAGCTCACATAAGCTACGGCCTTCCTCTTGACGTGTGTCTGGGAAAACCACTTGCTCCCTTTGACCTACCATACGATTCAACCTTTCATTTGCCATAGCTAGGCCTCGGGACATAGTGTTAAGGTAGGCCAAAATATCATTGGTGGCATTATTGTCCATGGGTTGAGAGGTGGAAGCCGCGGGTTCCCTTGTAATTGTACCTAAAAAAAAAGAACACACCTACAAAATAAAACACAAGTTAGTTCGAAACAACCTCACCACACTCTCACTCTCGATTTTTACCTCACACTTGGTTTCACAAGTGTTGAAAGCCGACTTGTACTTGCGAGTGTTGAGGGTCGGGTCTACTCTTGCCCGAAATAGATTTTCGTTTGATTTGACTCAAAGAAAATTTGTTTATGGACTTGAACCAACAAGAAACAACGAATTCACAAAAGAGAAAAGCACACAACAAACGCTTAACCCGAATGAACGGACACAAAGACTAACTAACAATCTAGTAGATGAGTACTAGTTTGCCAATTAGTTTTGGAACCAACGAAATTGGAACTAAGGAACAACAAAAGGAAACTAAGAAATCTAAAATTTGAGCCTAAATATGTTGCGTGAATAGTAAAATGTGATGATGTGGTAGCCACGTATTATTGTCTCGGACCCACACAACTTTTGTTGTCCAATTTCAAGTCTTGGTCAATTTTTCAATTTGGACTTTGGTGGAATTTATTTAAGGAGGGAAATTCAAACAAGTCTTGGAGCCCTTTTCAATTTCAAGTTTTCAAGACTTGACTTTCTTGTACTTCTCCTTAAAACATGGATCCTTAAATCATGGAAACGTATTGGAAAGTGGTTGAGACTTGATTGATAGGTCCTTGTTGGTTGTAGTGACTTTCAAGACTAACAAATAATACACCCTTTTCCTTTAATTTTTTGGATTTAGCATTCACTTTATCTTCAACAATATATGAAGGTGGTGATGAACATCAAGAACAACAACAAAAACACCAAGAACTACAACAATAATCTTCAAGAACACCAATAATTTTCACACGGCCACTCCCAAATTCCACAATAACAATATCTCCAACACTTGGCCAAGACAACTACAACTTCAACAAAATGGTTCTTAAGCCACCGATTAACAACAATATCACGTGGCCAATCTTAGAACATCAAGGAGAAACCACACGGCCAAAATAATCCACCACAACAATGTTCAACAACAATGGGCCAAGCTTATGTTCACAACAACAACACCAAAATACAAGCTCAAATCAAGATATAGACTCAATGTGTTAGTGAGGAACAAAACTAACACTTAGAGACAACAAAGACAAGTAAAAATATCGGCCAAGATACAACAAAAACATAGTTTTCGGCCAAGAACATAAAATGGACAGATTGCTCTCTTTTCTGGAATTTTCAGTTTTCAACTTTTTTTTTCAAGTCTCAAGCCCAAGATTGATCTTGTTAGAACAAAATCAAAGATGACTTTGATACCAAATGATACAAGATAAAAAAGGAGAACACGAAACACACTCCAAATCAGTCCACTAATCTTAAGGATCCGAGGACCTTTTTGGAGACCACTCTCAGATTCGCTACCAACAAGAAGAATACAAGATTCAATGATGTATATAACACCCAAAACAACATCAACACGTGAATAACAAGAGGATTACAATAATAATAACCAACGGTTTCAACAACACAAGAAACAACACCAAAAGATTACACTAAACAAAGGGATAGAAAGATAGACTACATGAAAGCATAATCTTAAGAACCCAAGAGCATATTCCACTCTTGGACCCTTAACACTATACACTACAATTCACCTATCTCTTACGTGGCACAAGAGGGAACTCGATCTCCCAAGCATCCAACGTTTCCAAGCTTGAATCCAAGTGATTCCACACTCAAGTTGAAATCCTTAGTTACAATGTTTGGCCATAGGGGCCTTTCTCACAAGAGAGAAATGTTTAAGTGTCTACAACTTTCAATATTCATCAAAACTAAGACTAAAACCCTAAGAGGTTCTATTTGTGTATTACAAAATAGAACACAAAATGACCACAATACCCCTCAAGGGTGAGATGCCCATCAAATGTAACTTAGGGGTTGTTTTTAGTGCATTTAGGCCCTCTTTTACACTTCACTTGTGCACTTCCTTGGACGGATTCAATATGCACTCGTTCTCGTCCATCCTCGTGGTCGTACTCATATCAGATGTAGTAAATAAAATTTGACCTAAGAAATTGATTAGATCGCAGCAGTAGCGCTGTACCACCACCACCAACAACAACAACAATAAATGGTCGACAACAAGAAGATGAAGCAGAAGATGATGAATAAAGTAGCAGAAACAAAAACAATTAACAACAAAAATCACTAAGAGAGAGAAAACAACAATGGA
>NC_061118.1:151897220-151913017 GCF_002878395.1 Capsicum annuum
GTTAAAGGAAAAAGAAGAAGAAGGCGATGATATTGAAAAAGAAAGAACGAAAATGAATGATGGAGAGAGAAAACGACAGTAAAAAGAAAGTTGGAGAAGACGACAGACAACGATTATAACGAGAAAGAACTTCTAAGTATGAAACTTTGACTCTACAAAAAAATGAACTCGGTTAAATTAAAATATTAATTCATTAATAAAATAAGAAACACGATCTTTTTTTAAAAAAAAAAAAAAAAAAAACTATCAATGAAAAACTGTTGCCAACTATTTATTACAATAAATAAAAGGTATCATAATAAAAAGGTAATAATAATGGATATATAATAGTTTACTTATGTAAAAATTCTTAAAGGGAACTTTTCTACTAGAGTGTTTCCTCAATATATCTCAAATTTGTTTCTTTTCTTCAATTATTTTCTTCAATATTTTATATTTAATTTGTCAACAATGAGCATTATGATATCTAGACAATCAAAATGAAAAAAATTGAAACTTAGCATACGAAAATTATAAACTAATTTTATTATTATTATTATTATTATTATTATTATTATTATTATTATTATTATTATTATTATTATTATTATTATTATTATTATTATTATTATTATACTTTAAATGCACAGGATATGAATAACATGATAATAATTGAGTAATGACTTAAATTGAACTACGATTTTATTTAATTTCATAAGATATACAAGAGATATTGCAATTGAATCTATTTTTTATTTTTTACATGTCTAATTAAATTTGTTGAATTATAATTGTATGTAAAATGTACTAGCTAGACATGTAAAATATATTCAAAGAAAAAGTTTTAACTCAAAGTTTATATAAGCAATTCTAATCATGGTCAAAAGTCGTTATAGTAATAACGTTTGTTTGAAAATTTATGGATGTGAATTGTTATAGTGAGGTGATGTTTTTACAAATATGTGATAGTTATATCTCATTAAGTTGTAATAAATAAATGTGCAAATAAATTAGTTTTTTTTGTGTGTGTGGATGATGAAAGAGTATAAATGAAAAAAAAAATGCTCATATAAAAACGCCAGTTAAATATATTTCTCTGGTTAGATAGTCGCTTGCTATTTATTATATGCACGACATAATATATTCTAGTTGCAACTCGTTAGTTTTATTCCAAAAATTATTTACTTACAATTTTATCACCTTTTTGCTTTTTTATCAAATCAAATATAAAAACTTTTTCATGTTCTACCTTTTTTTCTGACAAAAGGGTCAAATTTGTCTTTCTATTTTAAAAAATTGATTAAATATATCTCATATTTTAGGGTCAAATTTATCCGTATTATCATATTTTGGAATCAAATTTATCCTTTTTTAAATTTTGGGGTTGATTCAGGTTTCTGATCAATCAGTTCACAAAATTAGAAATTTGAACATATTACTGAACAGAAATAGAGTTTGTACTAAAAATTTTCTCTAGTTCCATACTTCTGTGTTATTCTATTTAGTTCGTTGGTAAAATAGCGCTTCACTGTAATACAACGTATGTCAATTGTTTTCTGAGATATGTACTGGATCCATACTGATTCTCATAGATGTTTTACTGTAAAAGTAAAAAGCACTGACCAATGATTTTAAATTATCCGAAGTCAAGAGTCTCATATAGAGTGATAAATAAAATACTCCATGTCTGTCTTTCGTCTTATGGTTTCCTTAACACAAGATGAGTGATAGGGAATTAATTCTTCAGGCACTTCAAAATGCAATTACATGAGTTAACCTTGAAAACAAGTAAGTGATTCTACACCCACTTTAAAATACGTACTTACTGAAAATTACCATGAAGACCTTGGCAGCCTATAACACAACATAGAGAACATGAAAAGGGACAATTCGGTACAGTAAACAACATAGAGCACATGAAGTAATACTCTTAGGTAGCCATATCAATAGAGAACATGGCAGAATAATGTACCATGAACCAGGAGGTAGTCATGTGAAACTCAAGGGAACTATAAAACCTAAACGACCACTCATGAAATTATATAATTCATGACTGTTTATTTGGTATATGCTTGATTATGAATGTAAATTAACAATTCAGCACTTGTCTATTCTGTAAGTTTGATGAGGTAAGTTCCCAACATACACAGATCGAGTAAAGATGTCTTGTATAGAAAAGAACTGCAATGGGCTCAACTAATGACCAGATACTAATAAAAACAATCTTTACAATTAAGTTGTAGTAAAAGTTGAGGTTCTCTATGACATGTGTTCCTATGACGGCAAAACTGAAGACCTACACAGTGGACAAGATGTCTTCCCCTTCAGCAGCCATTGCTTTATGCAGCTTGCATGATATTCATGTTGACATTCAAGAGTGCCAATTGTTTCATCACTCTCATATTCGCATAGGCAAATAGAACATGTTTCTCCTCCATCGTCAGTACTGCAATGAGTTCTTGTTCTCATGATATTTGTTATTATAGTCTCCTCTGTGGCCTCAGAAAGTTGCCGTAATTCTATCAGATAAGCTCGGTCATTGGCATCATCAATGAATCCACTTCCAGGTGTGTGATAGTCTTCATCAGAGAATTCACTTTCTATGCGTGATTGATATTCTCAACGAATTCACCTGTTGGCTGATTATAGACGCCATCCCTCAAATCTGGATCCTCAATGTGATCAAACCAAATCTGTCCAGTATATGTATATCCAGGATCTGTAAGAGGTGAGTTGTGTGGAGCAAAGCAATGATAATTTCCTAGAGCTTGATGTTGATCAATGGATTCAATTCCATCTACAACATAGACACCATCAATGAGTTCACCCGCTGGCTGATTAAAGCCACCGTGTGGATCATCAATGTAATCAAACCAACTCTGTCCATTATATGTATGATGACTTTGGAAATTTGTACTCGCCATAAAAGAAAACTGATCATGATCAGCTGCAACACAGGCATGATCATCAACGTAGTATCCACTTATTGGCTGATAATAATAATAATCATAGCCTGTGTCATAATTCATTGTTGTAGCATAGAAATCCCCCAAGTATGGATCCTCCATGTTATCAAACCAAATCTGTCCGTTGTATGCATATGGAATACCTATGTTTCTTGAAACATATTGATTTGGTGGACTTTGAGAATTTAAACTCATGATCGATAACACTAAAACAGAAAGAACAAATTATATGTTTCTAGCTAATTGATCAATTGAAGTGACTTAAACGTTTCAAGAGAGCAAATATGGAATTGAGCAGTAAGAATTGTAGATTTATATAGCATGAGAATCGCTTAGGGTCACGTAATCCTTTTTGCACAAGGAATAGGGAATGGGATTATTTGATAATCATAATAATAATAGTAGTAATAGTGTATGTTTTTTTTACTTGAAGTGGGGACAACGTAAGTCAAACGTTAATAGTAATAGTAATAGGACATGTATAACGATGACTATGAGTTAAACAACGGCTATATTATCCAATTAGTATTGTTACCAAATATTTCTAACTTGCTGGCTTCTAAATTTTACATCATAGTCCCTTTAAATGTCAATAATTAGTGAACACTATTAAATAGAGAAACCAAAACTATATTCACAAAAAAAAGTTTTTAACTCAAAATTTTTATAAGCAATTCTAATTATGTTCAAAAGTCATTATAGTAATAAAATTTGTCTGAAAATTTATAGATGTGAATTGATATAATGTGATGATGTTTATACAAATATGCGATATTTAAATCTCATTAAATTGTAATAAATAAATGTGTAAAAAAAAAAATAGTTAGCTTTTCTTGTGTATCATGGAAAAAAATGTATTATTAGCTAATCAATTTAAACAAACAAACAAAAAAATAATGTTAGAAAGAGTATAAATGATAAAAAGCAATTGCTAATATAATTTCCACTTGAAGTTATGAATATAATTGATAAATACCATTTAAATAAACTTTTTCGATTAGATATTTGCTTGAAATTTAGTATATACACGACATAATATATTCTGGTTGCAACTTGTTAATTTTATTCCAAAAATTATTTACTTACAACTTCTATATTCTTTTTTGCTCTTTTAATCAAAATCAAACTTTTTATGTTGTACCTTTTTTTCCTTTTTACCCTATTTGGACTAAACATGTATTAGGAGAAGTTTTGGGAGCAAAAATAGAATTTTGGATTTTTCCAATACTCTCTTCCGCCGTTCTTCTGCTTGCCGCCACAATCTTCTTCGCCGTTAACCTACCGGCGATTGACAACCCGATGGATTTCTCCGACGAGTGGAAATCTTTATGGCCAATTTCTTCATCATACTCCCCACCACTTCTCCTATCAAATTCACAAGAACAATCTTCTCCAAAACGGCGTCGTGTTGATAGTCCAATTGGACCTTTGTTGTTCAAGCCATGTGAAGAAACGGTGAAATTACTCTTTCGTTCGCCTTTGTTGTCAACGCGGCTCCCTCCTCCGGTACCTGACCTTTCTCTACCAAGATTCCTTCAAACTTCAAGTGATATACTTTTTTCTACAGCTTCTTCAATTGCTACGGAATTTACTCCACAAGTTTCGGAATCAGTTCACAATTTTAATGCGATACAGTTGCTTCATTGTCCTAGTTTTGGTGAAAATAGTAAACCCAATTCGATTCTTGGAATTTCTCCAACTGGAGAGAATTACGATCAAGTTGGGTTTTTTATGCTTTGTTATGAAGATGGTCAATTTGGGGTTAAGAAATTTAAGAATGGGGCGTCCTTTTTAGTGCATAATCAGAAGCTAAATTTTAGGATTCTGAGGTTATTAGTGAACCCAGTTAGTGAAGTTGATGTTGATAGTTGTTCATCTGGTTATGTTAGTTTTGGGTATTTATTGGTTTGTAGTTTGTATACTGTGCATTGGTATTGTGTGAATATACAGGTTAAAGGAGATGAAAGTGTTAGGTTGGATTATTTGGGTAGTGCTGATAGGAGCTTGTTTAAGGGTGTGGCTGTTTCTCATGCTTGTTGGAGTCAACATTTGAGAGAAGAGTGTGTGGTGATGTTGGAAAATGGGGATTTGTTTTTGTTTGATATGGGTTCTTGTGGAAAGAGTCGGGGTTTCGTTGCTTCTGATGTATTGCAAGGAAAGAAATTACGGGTTTTGTGGGATAAGTTGGATCGAGATGAGCAGTGGGTAAGTTGTGAATTTAGCTGGCATCCGAGGATTTTGATTATTGCAAATTCAAGGAGTGTGTTTTTGGTGGATTTGAGGTTAGACAAGTGCAAAATCTGCACCTTGCTAAAGATTGAGGCGGTTTCGTTGGGTGGAACTGATAGATTTCGTGCACTCTCTAGGGTGGAGTCTGACCCCTTCTGTTTTACGGCTGTTTCTGAACGTTTACTTCTTCTCTGTGATGTGCGGAAGCCATTGATGCCATTGTTGCGGTGGATGCATGGTTTGAATAATCCAGCTTACGTGACTGTTTGGAGATTGTCTGACCTGAGGCAACAGACTAGAGATGACCAATGGGCATGGGCTACTGAATCTGGGCGTTGCATTTTGGTAGGATCATTCTGGGACTGTGAATTTGCTCTATTCTGCTATGGGCCAGGTAGCAATCACTACCATAAATTTCCAGAAATTTCGAGGCTCAGTAAATCATGCTATGCTTGGGGACAACCGTCAGGCCTCTCATTGTCTGGTCGTGATTGCTGTTGTGAAAGTTGTCTTATGAGAGCAGATTTCCCTAAAGACATTCTTCCTGATTGGATTGATTGGAGGCAAAAGAAAGTCATTGTTTTGGGGTTTGGTATTATCAACAATGGCCTTTCTATCCAATCAGGTGATACTGATAGCTCTGCTGGCTTTTCTCTTGTAAGATTAATGTCCTGTGGCAGTTTAGAAGCTCAGAGATATACTGCAGCATGGAACTCCGAGGGAAAGTCAGAATCACCTTATGGAGGACACGCTCTATGTTTTGAAAATAACCTTCTATATGATATGGGCGTTGGAGAATTGGAATTCAAAAAGAAATATAGCTACGTGGACCTTGACTTTCTTAAAGAGTATCTGAATGAAACACTAACTAAATCCCTTAGTAGGAAATACATAAAGAATCAAAGGGATTCTGAGGAAAGCCGGTCAGAGTTCCACCAGCAAATATGTGAGAGGCTTAAAGAATGTGGCGTTGCAAGACTGAAATCATCTCTAACTGTTTTTGATGTTGTCAAAGGTATCAGTTTGCCAGCAAGCATTTATGAAATTGCGCTAGACAGCATTAGCGCCAGTTTGTCTACTAATCTTCTGGGGTTCGCTTTCTCTGCCTTCTTGAAATTCCCTGAATTTCCCCTGAAACCAAAGAAACGTTCTCTAGAATTTTCTGACATTTTTGGCAATCTATATCCACTGCCTTTCCCCTTGCATAAATGTTGTATTGACAAGACACCGGAAACAGTTCAGTCTTGTAGTTCTTCTGCTCCCGTTCTTCCTCCTCCTTTTCTGGTAGCTCTTAATAACCTTCAAATTGCAAAAAGAGATATATTGCCACTTGATTCTGAACTGAGGCTTCAGAGTGATAAAGTTATGAAGGCGGCCCGTGAAATCGGTCTGTCACACTCTGGTAATGAGCCCGGTGATGACTATTCAGTGTCCCTTGATGCAGATACTGAATGCCCTACTGATCAGATGCAAAAAATGAAGCCTCTTTGTTTACATGAACCTGTGGCGTTCTCTGACTTTCATATCTCGAAAATGGATTCTGGAGTAGAATCTGATAAAAGATTTACAAACTTCATCTTTAAAAAACACGACGAACGTATCTCAAATGACAGCAAAGAGATGACAAGAGTGGAGTTGTTCGATGAGGGGTGTCCAGTAGAGCTCAAATTCAATGATAGCCTCACCATGCTGGGGGAAAAGGAGCTGGAAACTTTTAAATTATTGAAACTAAAGGATTTAGGTTTTCAGAAAAAATTTCAGCTGTATCAAGATTATTTAACTGGACGTGATAAGTGGAGATAGGGTCCCTCCTATTACTCTCTCTTAATTGCTTTGCTATTTTATTTGAAAGGGGATTGTTCAAGTAAAACACTGTTAGGGTTATCCAGTGCTCTTCAAGAAAAAACACTTTCAAGGAGGGAACCATGTGTTTAACAGATTGAGATGGAAGAAGCTGAGTTTAGGCATCTCTTCCTGATTTGTGGAGTACTGGTTGCGTACGTGGAGAATTATATGCTGGCAAGCCCACTGTGCCTGGAAGGACAGAGGTATAAAACAGCTTATTACTGATGTACTTCTTTTTTTATAATCGTCCAGGATACTCATTGAATTCAGACATTCAACTATTTGTGCGTTAACCTTATTTCATGATGGTGCTTTTTACTTATTGATACTTGTTCATCAACTGAAAATTTATCTCTGTTCTTCTAAGCTACATTATGCCTGATTAATTTTACCGCGTGTTTCTCCAGTGTTAGAGTTAACTTTTTACATCTTAAGTAAGATTTTTAAGCTTTGTGGTGGAACAGCTGCATAAGATTTTTAAGCTTTGTGGTTCACCATCTGAGAATTATTGGAAAAAAGAAAAATTACATCATTCAACAGCATTAAACTATTACATCCCTACAGACGGCGTATCAGGGAAGCATTTAAGGATCTTCCTCCCATCTGCTGTCAGGTTGATGCACACATTACTTTCTATTGATCCTGAACTTAGGGGAACAGCTATCACTGCTCTTGCGAGTGAGGTAGGTTTCTCCCTCCCTGTCGTTCTTTGTCTCTTTGTTTATGCCATCAATCTTAGTTTGATAGTTAAACTCACTCGGCCATGATGCCAAAGATGTTCACATATGTAACTTCCCCTTAGCTTGTTTTCCATATGGTTTAAATGTCTAGTACCCGGAACTCACTGGCTTGACTAATTCAAATTCACACTGCGTAGGGCCATTTGAGGTAGAAACAACACACTCAAGAATTCAAGGCGGAATGAGTCCACGATAGTCACCATCTCATATCAAGTAAGAACTTTGTTAAATCTGTAATAAATTTTTCTGTCTTTAATTATAATGTATAATAGAGACAATTTAGCTAACGAAATCCAAAATTTTGCACTTTCTGTTTTTCATTTATATTTTTGCAGATATAATGGAACTCTAGGGGGTGTTTGATGGGAATACAAATCAATAGCAAGGCAAATTATCATCAAGAAGTTCATCCATATATGGAGCTGCTTTGCATTCTGGTATGCACCCTACTCTCCCCCCTCCCAGAACTTCTCTATATCTTTTTAAATTTAATGTTTATATCTTTGTGGCATCAGGATGTGCTAGTTAACACGGCTCATACTCATGGTTTATACACTTTTCAAGCCCAATTACCTGTTGCGGTTATGGCTTGAGGAGCGGTATATATTAGTAGCAGAAAGATTAACTTGTCGGCATTTTCTATTGTAGTGTCACCCTTTGTCACTACCCAACTAAACAATAACCGACCACCTGACGGCGTTGAAATACATCAAAATACGTCCCTTTGTTAGTTCCAATTCTCCTGATTTAATAAGAAACTAATTTACCAAACCAGTTAATTCTCCCAATTAAATAAGATGACATAAGAATATACCAGTATGCATCAAAAGCAAACAAGCACAAACTTTTTTGCCTGTTCCACATTGCTCGTAGCATTTCTGCTGTGGGATGCTTCTTGGTCAATGAAGATCATATAAAACCTACGAATGTAACTGTGGAAGTCGTGGATTAGGGCGATGGTGTCCCTACCAAATTTATACAGAGTCAAGAGGAATATGGTAAAATACAGGCAGACACACAGAGCTCTAAAACCATAAGCGCATACGTAGACATTTGGCTTTTAATTGAAAAAGAAGCATTCTCTAGTTTTGATATATTAGAATAGGCATAACTGTAAACTAACTTGCTTGCTATTTTCTTCAGAAACAGTCTGATCATTATGTACTGAATCAGCCACAGAAACTGCTATGGAGAACCAAAGCAACCCATTAAAGTGGCTTGTTTTGGATAGGTTGTTCCTCAGAGAAGCTGGGTTACTCGAGATAATCTACAGTGATGAGGTTTTGTCTTAAGCAGACAGGTGTTATCTATGTGAAGAAGGTTTTGAGTCGGTAAACCATTATTATTAGTTGCTTTAGGACTGCAGTATTTATTTATTTTATTTCCTATATTTTTTTTTAAGTTATTAGGAGGTAGTTAGCATGGTTAGCACCATGACTTTAAAGTAGGGCCATTATCTGTTTCGGTTTTTTAAAGAACACTTTATGTAACTTCTTTTTTTAAAGAAAGTATATCTCTCTCACTCAGTGATCTTCTTTTATTTCTCCTGCTTCTTTTCTGTAGCAATCTAGACATCGTTTGCATAGTGTTATGTGCGATTTGTCTATTTAAAACTAACATTTGGTATCAAAGCTTTCATCTTAAGGGATCTGTGATTGAGTTGGAGAAGTCATGGTTGCAGAAACCAGTTTCTCACCAATCGCTCCGCCGGTCTTTGATGGAGATAACTATCAGGTTTGGGCAGTACGAATGGACACGTACTTGGATGCTTTAGATCTATGGGAAGCTGTGGAAGAGGATTACGATGTTCCAGCCCTACCAAATAATCCCACCATGGCTCAGATTAAAGCACACAAGGAAAAGAAGCCAAGGCATGTCTATTTGCTGCTGTATCGTCAACAGTTTTCACACGAATAATGTCTCTGAAAACTGGTAAAGAAGTATGTGATTATCTTAAGGAAGAGCATGCTGGAGATGAGAGAATAAAAGGTATGCAAGTTTTAAACTTAATTAGGGAATTTGAATTGCAAAAAATGAAGGATTCTGAAACAGTGAAGGAGTATTCAGATAGACTTCTTAACACTTCTTAACATTGCAAATAAAGTGAGTCTACTTGGCTCTACACTTGCTGACTCAAGAATTGTTGAGAAGATTCTAGTAACAGTTCCTAAAAGGTATGAAGCAACAATTACGACCTTAGAAAATACTAAAGATTTGTCAAAAATTAGTTTGACGGAGTTGCTCAATTCCCTGAAAGCTCAAGAGCAAAGAAGACTAATGAGACTGGATGTTACAACAGAAGGGGCTCTTGTCAGTAAGCACCAGGTTGACGAATTTTCGAAGAAGAAAAAGAATCAAGCGTTGAGTGAAAGAGAAACATCAATCAACAACAAAGGTAAGGGAGGAAGTGCGAAAAAAAAATTTCCCCCTTGCCATCACTGTGGAAGAAAAGGCCATCAACCATTCAAGTGTTGGAGGAGACCTGATACTAAATGTAAGAAATGCAATCAACTTGGATATGAGGCAGTGATTTGCAAAAGTAAAGCCCCGCAGCAGGAAGAAAATGCTCAAGTTGTTGATCAAGAAGAGGAGGATCTTCTTTTTGTTGCAACATGCTTCTCAAGTAAGATCTCAACAGATTCTTGGTTAATTGATAGTGGGTGCACTAATCACATGACTCATGACAAGAGCCTATTCAAGGAGTTGAAGCCCACTAAAATTTCCAAGGTTAGGATAGGAAATGGGGACCATCTTCATGTTAAAGGAATTGGAACCATAGCTATCAAGACTGACACAGGCATAAAGAAAATTGCTGAAGTTCTTTATGTTCCTGAGATTGACCAAAACTTGCTAAGTGTAGGACATCTGATGGAAAAAGGATGTAGACTTTTCTTTGAAAATGATTACTGCCAAATCAGTGATACTGCTGGAATGAAATTTTCAGGGTGAAGATGAGAGGAAGGAGTTTTTCCTTTGGTCTAACAGAGAAGGAGCAACTTGCTTATTCCATGAAGACAGATATAACGGAAATTTGGCACAAGAGACTTGGTCACTGTCATCTACAAGCATTATTGTTACTGAAGAAGGAGGATATGACGAGGACTACCAACTCTCGTCGATCACTTACCAAGTTGTCAAGCTTGTCAATTTGGTAAGCAGAATAGGAAACCATTTCCTGAAGCATCATGGCGCGCTTCTCAAAGGTTGCAATTGATTCACACAGATGTTGCAGGATCTCAAAGAACACTGTCTTTTAATGGTAGTCTTTACTATGTTATATTCATTGATGATTATACAAGATTCTGCTGGATTTTTTTCATGAAATACAAATCAGAAGTGACTGGAATATTTTGGAAGTTCAAGAAGATGGTGGAAAATCAAAGTGGTTGCAGAATTCAATCCCTGCGTTTTGATAATGGAAAAGAGTACACTTCTGAAGAATTTAACAAATTCTGTGAGAAAGAGGGTATTTCTCATCAGCTTACTACTCCATACACTCCACAACAAAATGGAGTTAGTGAAAGGAGGAACATGTATATAATGGAGATGACGCGGTGCATGTTGCATGAAAAAGAGTTGCCAAAAAGTTTTTGGGCTGAGGCAGCTAATACAGCAGTATTTCTCCAAAATTGGCTTCCCACTAAAGTGTTGGAGAGTAAAACTCCATTTGAGGCTTGGAATGGATTCAAACCATCTCTAAGCTTCATTAAAGTATTTGGTTGTGTTTGTTTCTTTCATGTGCCGCAGGTTAAAAGAGACAAACTTGATTAAAGGGTCGTCCCGAAAATATTTGTGGGTTATAGCTCATCCTCCAAAGCCTACAAAATTTATGATCCACAAACAGGGAAGATGATTATTAGTCGGGATGTGCACTTCAATGAGGAAGAGAAATGAGGAAGAGAAATGGGATTGGGAAAACAATCAACTTTCAGTCAAAGCTTCGGAGGAGCAGACATCTGATCAATGGCAAAATGAGTTAGTAGATGATTCTCTAGTTAGAGTTACAAGATTACTTTCTGACATCTACCAACAAAGTAATGTGGCAGTTTGTGAGCCAAGGAAGCGCTTCAAGATGAAAAATGGAGAAACGCTATGGAGCAGGAGATGCTAATGATCAAGAAAAACAACACTTGAGAGTTAGTTGATAGACCGAAAGATAGAAAGGTTATTGGAGTAAAATGGGTATTTAGAACCAAGCTTAATTGTGACGGTTCTATCAATAAATACAAGGCTAGGCTTGTCGTCAAGGGATATGCCCAAATATTCGGTGTTGATTACTCGGATACCTTTGCTCCAGTAGCCCGACTAGATACCATCAGAATGTTGCTACCAATAGCAGCACAAAAGGGTTGGAAAGTGTTCCAACTAGATGTCAAATCTGCATTTCTAAATGGTGTATTGCAGGAAGAAATCTATGTAGAGCAGCCTGAGGGTTTTATTGAGCAAGGAAAAGAAGAAAAAGTCTGTCTGCTTAGAAAGGCTCTTTATGGCTTAAAACAAGCTCCCAGAGCTTGGTATAGCAGGATTGATGATCACTTGTTGAGTTTGGGGTTTGTTCGAAGTTTGTCTGAAGTTACTCTTTATGTCAAATACAAGGGAACTGATCTGCTCATTGTTTACCTTTATGTTGATGATCTCTTGGTGACAGGAAACAATGTGCGGCTGGTTGAAGAGTTTAAGAAGAAAATGATGCAAGTCTTTGAGATGACAGACCTGGGACTAATGACATACTTTCTGGGGATGGAAATCAAGCAAGGTTGCGATGAAATCTTTATCTGCCAAAAGAAGTATGCTAGGGAGATACTGAAGAAATTTCATATGGAAAATTGCAAGGCAACAAGCACACCGATGAATCCAAAGGAGAAGTTGAGCAAAGAGGATGGAACTGATAGAGTTAATGAAGGAAACTTCAGAAGCTTGATTGGATGCTTGATGTATCTCACTGCTACACGACCAAATATTCTATTTGTTGTAAGTCTTTTGTCTAGGTTTATGCATTGTGCTATTAAAATGCATTTGCAAGCAGCAAAAAGAATTATAAGATACATCAAAGGTACTATCGAGTATGGAGTCAAATTCAAAAAGTGTGAGAATTTCAAGTTGTATGGATTCTCAGATAGTGATTTGGCCAGATCCACTGATGACATGAAAAGTACATCAGGCTATTGCTTCAATCTGGGATCAAGGATTTTCTCTTGGTCTTCCAAGAAGCAGGAAACTGTGGCACAGTCCACGGCAGAGGCTGAATTCATTACAGCAACAGCAGCAGTAAATCAAACCTTATGGCTGAGAAAAATATTTTCTGATTTGCATATGGAACAAAAGGTTAATACTGAGATTCATGTTGATAATCAAGCTGCAATAGCTATTTCGCATAATTTAGTGTTTCGCACTTCAACATTAAGCTTTTTTTCTTGAGGGATGTGCTGAAAAAAGGAGAAGTGATTCTTGTTTATTGCAAATCCGAAGATCAGCTTGCAGATGCATTTACGAAATCCCTTCCTGTCAGCAAGTTTAAGTTCCTAAGGCAGCAATTTGGAATTTGCAGCTCCTAATGCAAGGAGGAGTATTATTAGTTGCTTTAGGACTGCAGTATTTATTTATTTTATTTCCTATATTTCTTTTTCAAGTTATTAGGAGGTAGTTAGCATGGTTAGCACCATGACTTTAAAGTAGGGCCATTATCTATTTCAGTTTTTTTTAAGAACACTTTATGTGACTTCTTTTTTAAAAGAAAGTATATCTCTCTCTGCACAAGTTTCTCTCACTGATCTTCTTTCATTCTCCTGCTTCTTTTCTGTAGCAATCTAGACATCGTTTGCATAGTGTTATGTGCGATTTGTCTATTTAAAACTAACAACCATCATTTTTGTTCACTGTAAATTTGCTAAAGAGTGTTGGGAACTCTTAGTTGAATCTGTGTGGTGTCATTTGGGCTATGTTTCCAGATATTAAGAGCCTAATGGATAGCTGACAAGGACAAAAGATAACAAAGTTGTAGAAACAGCTTCCTTGTGCATTTACCAGTCACATTCCTAGGATTAAGAAGTTATGTCTGCAGATTCTGTTTTTCTGGTGTGATGGGTGATTATTTGGATCACCAGTACCTGGGATATCTTTATCTGCTCCGAAATATATGTAAATAGAGTTCCTTGCAGGCGTTGGTTTCTCTTCTTGTGTGAGGCTTGTTTGTGTTGTCACAACCCTGTTTTTCACTGCAAGGTGCAACATCGGGATTTAAAATTAAGAGTTGCCGCCTAAAAGGAAAATTAGGAAATCAAATAGTAGTAATTAAAGAAGAATCTTTTTTGATTGCAAAAAGAAAGTCCAAATTACTAGGATCTATATCTTTATCATATAGTTAGGTTGTTTTTTCAAGAATGACATATAAAGAATGAATTTTCATATTCTCCCCGAATGAAGGGAAACCTTCTATTGACATGAATGTCATAAACCCAAAGATGAAAGCTGCACATGCACCTCTTGCCTGCATAAAACAACAAATGCGTCTTCTTCTATGATAACATTAATCACAAGAGATCAAGTTAAAAATCCCATTAGGAGAGTTAAGTTACCTGAATGGATACATACTTGGTTCCCACATTAAAATACATGGTTCCAACGCAGACGGAGACCTCTAAGTAGATCAAAACCTTCATCCAGTAATAGCCAAAGTCTCTTGACATATTTACAAACCAACATTTGGTTAAGGTGTAGGACTGCATAAAGAAATTGGCCTTGCAACCCTTAAAATCTAGCACTATCCCTTTCTGTTACAATAAAATGAACCCAATTTCTCCTGTATAACAAACTGAATTATTCAACAAGTAATTAACTCCAGACTGGGATAAATACACACTACATGATCGATCAAAAAGCAACCTCGAACTGAAAAAAATGTGAAGAACCAATAAACTACAGACTACCTGACTTCCTTGTTTACTCTTGAACTCAGCTGAAAAGTTATGTCTCTCAAAACTGTCCAGAATCTTTAAAGAATCTGAGTAACTTCTTTCTCAGAATATTTTTGCTTCAAAAACCGATCTTTTTTTTTTTTTACGTGTGGTATATTTCCTCTCTGGAGGAACCGCAGTCCCCTCTCTCCTCAACTGTTCTTTCTTCTTCAGAATCCAATATGGTTTTGGGAGGAGGAAAGCCATTGGTTATCTTAACCAGTATTAGTTTGGTGCCCTTGAATCACATACCGTCTGGTTTTCTTCATCCTCGCTACTGTCTTCATCAGAACAACTCTCTCCATCTTCACCCTTCCCTTGCAAGTAGTGGTGCCGAGAGACGGCAGACCAACCAGTAAGAACTAAGTATTCCTTCTTCCTTTTAGAACTGTGGTAACAATAGAACGTGCAATCTTGTGTCAGCAACCAAATCGATTCAAAATTAACCTTCACTTGAAAGTGCATTGTAATCACATCATGGGGTATACATCTCAAGCATCAATAAATTCAGGTTCATTGGTTCTACTTTGTGGTTAAAGCTTACACTAACTGATACTGGTCAATTCATAATTATCATTGTTATTAAGGCAATGTCTTTTCAAAGTACAAAAGCAAAGTGATATTAAAGAAGGGAAAAAAAGTTAATCAAGAAAAATGAGTAGAAGACATAACCTGTCTTGTGCATCTTTTTGCAGCTACATAAAAAAGGGATACAATCTTTTAGCATCCTGCTTCAATTACTTTATTTCAGTCACTTTGCTTGCTTCAGCCATTTCATCTTCTCCAGTCTCGGATAAATCATCATGCTGGAAAACCATATCCAAAAGACTCTGAATATGCATGCCTACTTTACTATGCCTTTGCTTTGAAAATCCCAAATATAGACGATAGTTATAGGCTGATTATTCATAGGCTCAGGGAAGAAATAGGGAATTGTCGAATAACATATTCTCAAGTAACATTACAGCTTGTAATCTAAAAATCATCACCCGATTATCATCAAACCGGAAAAGAAAGATACGTCAAGCAAAATGCACTGTCATATGCTTTATGTTTTCACCAGAAGCTAGCATGCTTAAGTCTCT
>NC_061118.1:151913117-151920650 GCF_002878395.1 Capsicum annuum
CTTCTAGGAGTGATGGTTCAAGTTAGGAAGTGCATCACCTAACAAATAAAACTTGAATTATCCAGACTAGGAAGTGCGTCTTCTAAGGGTTGAATGAAATGACTCAACTAGAAAGTGTGTCTTCAAGGAGTGATGATTCAAGTTAGGAAGTTCTTCACCTAACAAATGAAAACTGACTTATTCAGACTAGAAAGTGCGTCTCATAGGGGTTGAATGAAATGACTCCACTAGAAAGTGCATCTTCTAGGAGTGATGGTTCAAGTTAGGAAGTGCATCACCTAACAAATGAAACTAGACATACTCTAACTAGAAAGTGCGTCTCTTAGGGGTTAATTGAAATGACTCAACTAGAAAGTGCATCTTATAGAAGTTAAAGCTCAAGTTAGGAAGTGCACCACCTAACAAATGAAAAATGACTTACCCAAACAAGGAAGTGCGTCTCCTAGGGGTATAGGATGATAAATTTTCACTATGATTGTGATTACTAAATATGTGTAGAAATATTGTCTCTTTCATTTGCATAAGTGAGGAATTTCATCTTGTTGATATCTAAACTTTAAAGCATTTGAATTGAGGGCAAATTCCCTTTATTTCAAACAAAGACCAATTATAATTTAAAAATATGGTGGTTGATTTGTGGCATCTGACTATTGAGGTGACCACTCTTGCATTTGTCATACTCAGCTCCATTTCAATCATTGATAAGTATCGTTGACTTGCATTTTTGACCCCCTAATTCTTTCTACGGAACTTTTTGGCTCAAATCATAGTTCTCTTGCATGATGCTCATGGGTTTAATTTCAAACATATCTTTCACTTCTATGAGTCCAAAAACTATAAGGTGACAAACATTCTTTAATATCTTACTTTATTTTGAAGCATGTTAACTTGGTACATCAACCCTTTGTCATGCTTTGTCAATTGAGGGAGTTGATAGCAGTTTTGAAGCTTTTTCTTACTTGACTTGACGTGAATTCGACTAAAAAAAATACGAAAGATGACAATGATTTTTCATATGACGACAAAAATAATAAAAAGAAAAAGAAAAAGGGAAAAGGGAAAGACAAAGTGCATCTCTTTTTCAAATCAACATAAAGGAAAACTTATTTGAGTATGATAGCTGATTTCAGTGATTATGATATACATTTTGAATTAAACAACCTGATCTACCCACACTAATTATTACAAATTTTGTCCATTTATTGAGTTTGAAATGGAATCAATCTTGAATATGCTCCCTCTAGATCACAATCCTTCTTCGGCTAGTGGCACCTCAATGGGTTTTTGCCAACGCCTATCTCATTTTAATTTCTTTCTCAGTTCACTGTCACCTTATGGTGCCCAAAAGGATTTTCATCACTAAGACTCTCTCATTTTTACTCATTCATTTTTTTCATCATTCATTTTTTTTTTTGAAAAATAATGCCCAACATACGAAACATCATGCACCCATAACATGGTTAGCCTAGACATTCTCAGAGATCGATCTGAAGGTCTTTCTTTGGTTGTAACTTGGCTTTTGGAAAAGGTTAGAAAGAAAGGTGTAGACACGTGATTTTTGACTCTCTCCGAGTTTTAACCTATTTATCGGCATTAAATATTTTATTTGCTTTGATATTATTTTAATTCTTATTTCATTTTAATAAATCTTTAGTTAAAAATAAATAAATAAATCAATAAATAAAGTTACATTTTGAATTTTTTTTTATTTTGAAAATAATACAAAAAAGAAATTTAAAAATATATTTCATTATTTTTAAATAAATAGACTACTAGTTTTAGTATTACCTTAATTATAGTTATTTTAAATTATAGTATTTTCTTAAAATATAAAAATTAATATTCTTTTATTTGTATTATTTATTAAAAAAAGATAAATCTTATCCTATAAAACTACCCTAACCATCCCCCTAATTTCTCTCAACCTCCCTCAACTTTCCAACCCCCTACACCCTATATATTGTCACACATACACGATAAGGAAAAAAAAGACAACACTCACGAACAAAACCAAAAACTTGAGAGAAAAAAAAAAGAGAGGAGGAACAACATTAAAAAGAAAACTATTCCCTCCTAACGTTTTCCAGAAATCAACATGTATTAGAAAACAAGAAAAAAAAAAGAGAGAAAACACTAACAAACAAACGAAATAAGCCACCAAAGATAACAAGTTAGAGTTTGAAACAACCTAGAGTTTGAGGTTCGGTTCGTGATTCTTCTTTATTTTGCTTGAGAATTATCTTCACAAGAGGTAACCCTAAATTTTTTTTTTTTTTTATTTATAATGTAACATCGCAAAACAACAGTATGTTATTTCAATATATGAAGTTGTTTGAGTTTCATATGTGTTTAACCTATTACTAATATTTATAGCATGTATATATTCATAATTTTATATTTTTATATTCTGAGTAAGCGAAAATGGTATATGATATTTTTATGTCTACTATATAAAAATTAATTAGGAAGGCAAAAGGTGTTAAAATAAATTTTGCTGCAAATAAAAAATAGATCAAAATGAATAATGATGCCATGAAATCAATGTTTCTTTATTACTGGATAGAAGAACAATTGGACGTAAAAATATCCGTTCAATATATAATTCTATTAATTTATATTAAATACATTAGTAGAATTTTTACTTTCTAGTATTATTTCATGTGATATTATTCTTATGTTAATGGGGTATTCACGATTGAATTCATCTTCAAGTGTTTTTTTTAATCTGTGTAATAAATTAATTTTCATGTTTTAAGTTAAGTAAGGTTAAATTTAATATTTTTGTCATCACATTTGATGTTTTGTATTTTTTTCTCTTTTTTCTTTCTTAATTCCAATATTCAAAAGTTTTATTATTATTATTATTATTATTTTTAATTTTTTTTAAAAAATAAATTTATCAACTAGCATTAATGGAGGAAAAAGGAAATTTGGTTTTAGATTACTATTTAGTGTCCGGATAGTTTGATGTGAGGGAACGAGGCGAGTTGCGGATTAATTCAAAACTCATTGCAAATCTAAAATAAAAATCAAAAGGAGAGGATAAAACGAATAGAAAAATTGTTATGATTTTTAAAGAAAAGATTAAGTTTGGATGTCTTGAATTTATAATAGACTAACCAATGCTTCAATGCTAGGCAAATTTTAGATACGTTTAAAATATTTGTCTCAATTAAGAATGCGGCGTACGTATCTTTCTGAGACATTTAAAAATTCAAGGATGCAATAATGCACCTTGAGAAATGTTTTTCTAAAATTAATTTTCACCGATTTAATACAGGAGTTGTAGACAACTATTAGACATTAAAAAATGAGCGAATTTAGGCCTTGACATAATTATCAAAATAGTTTTAGTCAAGATAACTCAATAAAAGCGACCGTGCTAGAACCACGGGACTCGAAGGGTGCCTCACACTTTCCCCTCCGTTAACAGAATTCCTTACCCGGTCTTCTATTTTTGCAGATCATAATAAAAAATTATTTCCTTTTGACTAGAGATTCAAAAAGGTGACTTGGAACACCAAATCTCAATTTCAAGTGGCGACTCTGTAAAATAAAATAATCCCTAATCAAAACCGTCACTTTAATTGGGAAAACCCTTCGACCTCGATCCCCTCGAGCAAAAAAAAAGAGTGTGACATCTCTGACGACTCTGCTCGGGAAATAATAAGAATTTGAGCTTTGGGTATTGACTTTAATTGCTTTAATTATTGTTATATTGTGTTTGTTGGCCTTATGTGCTGCTTATCTCTTATTTACCGCTTTGATATTGATTGAACTGTATTATATATTATCTTCTCTTGCGCACCACCTCTGAGTCTCTAAAATAGGATAGAAGGAATGCAACACATGCATCCTACCTTCTTTTTGAGATAGCTGGAGTGTCAAGGCACCTGGTGAAGGATTATAGTCACACATGTTAGGCGGGGTTTGGATCGACAACGAAGGCGGTGTTTCCCTGCTACCGACCTAGTTGTCCCTCCCTGGCTCGAGTGTTCGCTCGGGTAAGCCAGTCTAGACACCTATCCCTATTAGGCTTAAACTTAGAAGAACTAAAAATCTATTAGGTGCCGCTTTATTTGCATCATATGCATTTGACTTAGCGGGACTCGGCACAGGGGCTGAGTCTGTCTAGGACAGGTGACCTACTTTATAAAGACCAACATGTGCATCCTACGTGCTCTTTGACATTTGTTTGGAAGGCTATTTGTTTGTTGACCGGCTTTAGGCAACTTTAAAATGCAAGAGATTAATTTTAGTGAATAATTTTTCAATGAAATTTATTTTTTTAACAAAAGAAAGAAAAAATATAGTAACATAATTTTACGGTCTTTATGAACTACGAGGGTCTGATTCTCACTCTTTAGTGGGATATGTAGGAAGTCCTTCCCAGGATACGACCCTATCTTTTGAAAAATTTATTCATTTAGGGAATATTTTAAAAATATGATTACTTTCATAATTATTTTTCTAATTTTCAGGTCCAATTTTTATATATATCTCAATAGCCCTGAATCTTTAGGAGTTTTGAGGCTGAATTTTGTACGACATATATTTCAAGAACTATGCATACCTAATTCTCATCTTAATAAGATATGTAGGCAGTCCTTACAACACCCGAGTCTCCAAAATCAAAATAGTGTTAAGGTGGTTGGTTTGTGGCTAAGGTGGCATCTCACCAATACAAAACCATGTTCAAAGAACAAGTAAGATGACCCCAAAAAATGATATAGGGTCTGAAATGAGTTGGTGTAGATTGTTAGAAATGTGGAATAATAAGAAATGATCTGAAAAGTGAGAAATTTGGAGCAAAATATGAGAAACATACAAATACTGAGAGAGAGAAAGAGAGGTCTCACAAGAATTTTTATATGTTTCAATGTTCACTTGCCTCTAAACTCCATAACAAAAAAGTAGGTCATGTACGAGGGTCATGGTGATCCTTTGACTCATATGAAAAAGTTTTGTAATCAACGAAGAGAAGTAGGGGAAAAGAGAAATTGTTGATGACTTACTTTGGAGAGAGTTTGAGGTGATAAATTCAAAATGATCGAATTCAAACAAAAAAAAAAAGATGATGTAGCAATGATTGTGGAGACTCCATTAAGGCCGATGTGCAATTCAGTGGCTAAAATATTAAGTTTGACAATTTAGAATTCAATATTCACTCCTCAAGATAAGAGATTTTTGGTAGTCTGTTTTATTTTTCTTTTTGCTATCCGAATTATTTTAGGGTTGTAGTTCGGAATATATCTTGTCTTATTTTTTTTCATCTTTGTTCAAACCCTTTTGTCTTTCTATCAACAAAATGTGCATCCCTTTATTTCTATTTTTATTTTTTTAATAAATATTATTTATTTGTCTTTTTTTCCTTCATACAATTGTTTTATGGTGATTCTACCAGATCTTAAAACCTAATCTAATCCTTAAACACTTGACCAGGAAGATATAGTTGAAAGAAAAAATCATGTAAGGAAATAAGTAAAATGTTGAGATGTTTGTTGATTGAGTTAAAGCCTCACTTGAATGGATTGAAACAATCACTTTGTGAATCAAAAATGTCTTGGTCGTCAATGAGAAGGTCAATCTCAAATACTTTAAATGAGAGCGATCAAAAGATATATAGTCTCCATTGTCAGGAGAAGCAAAAAGAAGTTAGTTTAAAAATTCATGAGTCCTTTAATGGGAGGAATGTGAATATAATTGGACCTTTTTGTTTGACAAGTGCATGAGAAGTAGTGACATACATATTCAGTCAAGGTCAATATTGAAAAAAAATATACATGATCTTTATGTTCACTCATAGATTGCATGTTAAGTGCTTGCATTTTTAAGGATTAATATAACGAAGGCATTTCATTCTGCTATCCAAATGTTGTGTCATCCTTTGTTACCACTTTTGAGCTTTAGTTTTATTTTATTTTATTTTATTTCATACCCCTCTTTTGGAATCAAAATAGAGTTTGAAAATATAAAAAAGAAGGTGTCAAGAAAAATGGAGTCAGAAAAAATAAATGTCAAAAAAAGAAATGGACTTGAAAAAAAAATCCTATAAAGAGAAGAATCAAAGAAAAGAAAAATGAGAGCCCAGGTTCATTTAAAAAAAAACAAGAGAATGACTTGTCTGAACTACGTTTGACCTGATTCTTGCTATGACAAGATACGTAGGCAGTCCTACTCCGAGGTTCGGTCTAACCAAAAGAAAATTCAAGTTGCCCAGAATGAAATAAAACTGGGGCAAAAGTTTATTTCCTTAAAAGAATCGATTCCAAAAGTTGTATATTTTACCCAATGTTGTGTAAATTTTGAGACCCATGGACCTTTTGTCACGCCCCAAATTAAGGACGAACAAAGACCATATACACATATTCTACAAGCACTCTGTGACGTACGTGAGGTTATGGAATAATAACGAGTAAGGTATTCAATAAGAGTTGCATATATACACAAGGGATTTACATTAACAAAACTATACAATACTACACGATGTCGAAAAAGCCTCTAGTCAGTTTAACACACTATACTACAAGTGACTAGTTGGCATCCTGACCGTCATGCCCAACCAGAGACCTGTACATATAATAAAAAATATTAGGCATAGACTGGCTGCAGAGAGAGTTGGAGCTCACCAAAATATCAACTGAAAACGGCAATATAGCCTAACGTGGATGTCTGCGATCATGAGGATCGGAGCCTGCATTAATAAAACATAGTAGGCCCAAAACGTCAGTACATACAAAATATGTACCGGTATGAAAGCAGACAGAATAACAGCTGGACAAATACAGAAACTCATATGAGTCAAACGGAAATGTGAAAAATGTATGAGCCAACAAATAACACATATACGATACGAACTAATTACTTATGCACCAACCTTATTAGCATCTTATATATTATTTAACAAAAGCGTTCATTATAATATAGGACTTATACTTTGCGTAGGTGATTCACTTACCCTATAAGTTGTACAGATGATCACAAGATGGCCTTCCGAAGGCAATCTGAGGCAAGTATAAAGCATATGTTGCTTATATACTCATTGCTATAATCTTATATGTGTAACTGTAATCGCAGTCTATATCCAGGTATGCCCCACCCAGGGGCTTACTATGAGGGTCTACCCGCAGGCCATATATGTCATATGTTGGTTCGAGTCAGGGAAAACCAATACATGACGTTCCAACTGACTTCAAAAACAAATGATGCCACAAAGGCGGGTATGCCCAATGATTGGGCTCGCTATAGTGTTCTGGTCTCGATCCTATGCACAGAATCACGTCGAGTGATATGCCAAGCCAACCCTATGTACCCTCCCGTCTTTACTGTATATCAAATAATGCCTTGAAGGCCTATGACATTGTAGTTACGATATTGATCGTCTGTATAGCATATACAGATGCATGCAATCATGCCATTACTATTTACTTTTACTCCTAACGTGTGTTATCCACATATATATTGTGGCTTAAAGGCTTCAAGTATGGAAACTTACGATAGTAAGAAAGTATCATGAAAATTTAATATAAAGAA
>NC_061118.1:151923650-151931047 GCF_002878395.1 Capsicum annuum
CGTTTTTGGAAATCTTTATATCATTGGAAAGCTTATTCAATAACCTTCTCATAGAACCATCGACGGGCAAATTCCGGTATAAATAAAATAAAAAAAATTAATTTCATATAAATAAGACCAATACACGTACTTGAATACGCCAATATACGTACTTGAATAGGGGGTGTTACAGTCATGAGAACTGTGTAGAATTCTGATTCAAAATAAATTGAGGTGTTACAAACTTGGTATCTGAGCCTAAGGTTCAATAGAGTCCTAGGAAGTCTGAAAGCTGCATCTAGTAGAGTCTGGTACATGCGTGTGTTGTGCACCACACTTATGTGCAGGAGGCTATGAGATGTTTTAGGAACAATTTCCCTTCTTTCAGTAGTCATGTCATTCCAGTGAGCATTCAGATTTGTATAGCTTGTTTTCTCATCCTTGCATCTATTCATGGTATCCAAAATCTCAGAGAATGCAACTATTTCAAGGTAGAACCTCCTAGTAGTTGCAACTTCAGTCCATCTCATGTATTAGTTTCAGACTCCTAAATTTTAGTTATAATCTAGTTCGTAGATGCCCTGTGCATCACCCAGTATCTCTGTAACGTAAGCGTTCTTAGAGGGACATAGCGTCCCAAGGGGGAGATACCTCACTTTCTCTTAACGCTCTCATTCCTTAGATCCTTCAATTTCTCCTTGCATAACAAATTCAGTCTAGAATAGAGGGTACTCATAAGTTAACCTTGAAGTTAGACCTCAGCTGTAAGTCAAGTATTCAAAGGTTCAGTTCAGTTCATGATGTTCAGTCCATATGTCACGTAGCAGAATCAGTCGTGTTCTCATGTTTTAGTTCAATCTTAGTGCCTTTACCATTACATGTTCAGTCGCATGTTCATGAGTCAGTTTAGTCATGTATTCACGCATCAGATATGCATTGTCAGCTTATCAGTACTTTCAGTCATGCATTCACGTATTATGTCAGTCATATAATCATGCATCAGATATGCATGGATTCAACTTATCAGTTAAGCATCAAATATGCATTCTCAGTTTAAGAAACTCAGTTTATCAGAACACTCAGTCCTACATTCATAAATCTACTACCCATGCATCAGATATGCATGTACAGTATGATATGCTCAGTTTTCAGTCATGTCAGCCATGAAATCATGATCACTCATTCATGCTATATATTCATGTAAGTTGTCTTTTCTCTCATCTCAACCAGTATCGTTCGAGGATGAATGTTCCCAAGGGAGAGATATTTTAATACCCCGTATGTTTTCAAGCTAGGAAATAAATCAGTTCTCCTACGTATGAAACCATATATCCTGTGATTTATATTTGAGTACATGATTTACAATGAGTATCCTAGTAATAAGATAGCTTATGATGTGTTAAGCATGCTCATGTGAGTCACTCAGAGTAAGGCAAGCTAATAGCTTTTGGATCCATCAAGTTTTAATGTGTGATTCCACAAAAGTGACCCTTGAACAAGGATAACTTGATTTATATGTGATATTTTGGCATATTTAGACCCATAAAATTGTAGATAATCAAATTATCTTTCCAACGATTTTAATTTTATAAAAATCCGACACCCGAGCAAGAAGTTATGGCCCTGTAAAGTAAGAGCGCGACGCATAAACAATCGCACATGGCTACTGGAACAAGTGTGCGACAGGTTGTGCGTCACACACCCTCAAGTGTGCGATAGCATGTGCGACGCACACCTTAGATTATGCGATAGGATGTACGGCACACACCTTAGCATGTGCAATGAGGTGTGCAACGAACACTTATGATTTCAGCCACGAAAAACACTTAGTTTTTGAGTTATTTTGAGGATAATTAAGTCTTTTAACACTCCTTACACGTCCCAATACTTAACCTCACGAAATTTATAGCTTCTAATCACATTACAACCCTATCAACATCTTAAGTTCATTATCCAAGAGCACAATAAGGAGAAAAACAAATAGGGTTGCATAATCAAGCTTGAAGGTCCAATCTTTCAACAATTTCATCGCTATTAATGTATGCATAGTTTTCATCTATGGATCCCTTCCATTCGTGGAGTTCAAGAATCAATCTTTGACAACAAAATCATGAATGTTTTGTGGTAATATGGTTGTATTCATGTTGTTGTTTGTGGTTTATATTATAGAGTGGGAATTTGATGAACTTCCAAGAAGATTGTGATTATATAGTTGGAACCCATGAATTTGGGTGGATTAAAGTGGTGTAGGTTTGTGAATACACCTAAGCCTTAAAGAATGCATGTAAGGTGTTTGATAAAATACCTAAGTGACTAGAAATCATGCATTATAGCTAAATTGTGACTAAGTGAAGGATTCATGATAGGCCTCTATGATTCAATGCCATCCATGTTGATAATGTGTCTTGTGAACACTGTTGGATTACTCATGAACTAATCTTATGGAATTATGCTATGCTTACTTGCAAAACCCACTCATGTACAAGATGTAGAATACCCATGTACTTATGAAATTCCCCAAGTTATGATATTATGGATTGTGGTTGTAATATGTGATGAGCATGATATTGAAAGCTATGTAAGTATATACGTGTTGTATGAAATTCCCTTTCATGAAATAGATTGTTAAGAACCATGCTTAGTATGAAATCCCTTATTTATGATATTGTGGATTATGGACTCTACTCTTATGATCAAGTCAGTCATGTGTGGCAGCTTCCTTCCATCGAGTCCTGGGGGTAGTTGTGTGCCTAGAGCCATGTCATATTTTCACGATACTCTCAGTCAAGCCATGATCTATAGAAATCAGTCAGTCATGTGACTCAGGAAAACTCAGTAATCTCAGTAGTTCAGTTTCTCAGCAATCTCAGTGCTCAGTAACCTAACTTCAGTACTCTTAATCAGTCCTCAGAACTCTTTATATTTCGTCCATCATTGGAATCCAGTAAACTCAGTTTTAGCTCCGCTAAACAATACCACTAGTATCAGTTCAGTTAATCAGTATCGGTTCAGCAAATCAGTTCAGTTAAGTTATTTAGTTCAGCCAAGTTATTCAGTTTAGTGTCTTTCAGATGGGAGTAGGATTCAGCACCGAGAAAACCTAGAGAAGGGGGCTTACCCGCTAGAATAGGACTGAGATCCCTAGAAGCAATCCCTAAGTTCCAGAACTACATTGCCAGCGTAGGTACGAGATATCACCCGTTAGATAGGACTGACATACTCAGGGGTCACCCGTTAGCACATTTATATGTATAGGACTGATCCCAGGAGTCACCTGCTAGATTAGGACTGACTCCATAGTAGATGTCTTTACTGGTGGTGTGGTACTAACACCCTTCCAGTCAAGGCAGAGATTGGACCCCAGTCAACTTAGCTTGGGGCATGTCTGTTAGATGAACACATCCCACAATTTCAGTTATAGAATTAGGGCTTTCAGACATAGTCAACTCAGCTTAGTAGTACAGATTCAGTACTGTTAGATACAGTTAATGCTTATCATTATAAATATACTTCAAGATCACCCATTAACTAAGACTGATCTCAACTATGAGTAATCAGTATTAGAATTATTAGATTTAAAGATCACACTCTAGATAGGACTGATCTCAGACTAAGTAAAATAATCCTTATTATCATTATACTCATGATCACCCGCTAGATAAGACTGATCTCGAATTGAGTTACTCTAAGTAGAACAGAACTCAGATAGTTCCATCAGAACTTAGACTGTCAGATACAGTTGCTCAGTATCATTTATATTGATTAGTCTGATCATTACAGTTATATCCGCTATATCAGTTGTCATAGCTCACGTTACCAGTATTCAGTTTCAGGACTGTTAGACACAGTCATTCAAACCAGTTTTTCATAATTTGAACTGTCAGAAATAGTCAATAATTTATTCAGTATCTCAGTAACAGTAAATTCATGTCGTCAGCATTCATACTTAGTAGTCAGCATCATCACGAGTTCAGTTATAGTTGTTTATGCATGTATGTATTCTCACGTTCATATTAGTTAGCATTGTTCATGCATATAACCCTTTGCATTTAGCCTACCTCACTCGTATACTCAATACATTCGGACGTACTGACGCATTTGTGCTATGGTGCTTTCTTTTATGTTACACCATAGGTTCAAAGGCACAAGCTCCAGATCAGCAGGCATTCCAGTGTTCAGAGTTTGTAGTGAGTCCTTCTCATTCGATGAAGATATGATTATTGCTACATTTAATATTCACTTGCTAGATGGAGTTAGTTGAAGACATGTTCCTTCAACTCCTTATTCAGTTCAGTTAGAGGCTTTCAGATTAGATGTCAGATTAGATATTCAGATCTCATTATTTTCAGTATTTATGACTTGTTTAGTATTGTTATACCTTTTTCAGACATTTTGTTATCAGACATTTATTCAATTCGAACCTTATGGCCTTTCATGTTCATGTTTCTGCATTTTATGTATATTATGCAGTATACAGGTACAGATATCAGTCATGGGTTAGCTTGTGGTCCTTCGGGGTCATGAGCACCGTGTAGCATTCCGGTTTAGAAAAATCAGGATGTTACAGAAGAACTTCAAGAACAAAACCAATAATCATCAAGAACAACCAACAACAATCTCCCAAAACACCACAATTTTCACATGGTCAACTTCCAATTTTCACATTAAAATATCTTCAACACTTGGCCAAGACAACTATAATTTCAACAAAATGGTTCGTAGGACACCAATGAGTGACAATATCACGTGGACAAGCTTAGAACAACAACAAGATGACGACCATAAGGCCAAAACAGTCCACCACAACAATGTTTTCAACAACAATTCGGCCAAGCCTTATGTTCACGAAAACAACACCAACAATGTAAGATCAAACTTAGATTTAGAATCAAGAGTGTTAGAGATGAAGAAAACTAACACTATAAACAACAAAAAAATTAAAAAATCTCGGTCAAGACACAAAAATAACACAATTTCAACCAAGAACACAAAATGGACAGATTTGCTTCTTTTTTTTTAGAATTTTCAGATTTCATTTTTTTTAAGTGAGCTAGCCCAAGATTTTATCTTGTAGGAACAAGATCAAGTCATGCTTTGATACCAAATGATACGCGAAAAAAAGAGAAATAAAAAACAACTCTAAAATAGTCCGCAAATATTAAGGATCCGAGAACCTTTTTGGAGACCACTCTCGAATTCAGTACAACAACAAGAATACAAGGGTGTTTTTGACACCAAAATAGTAGCAACACAACAAGAATAAGATGAAAAATGGACAAATTTTGGATTCCACATTAACAACACAAACACACGGTTACAACATCAACACTACTACACGATTACAAAGAAACAAAAGGATAGATAGTTGGACAAATTGAAGGTATAATCTTAACAACCCAAAAGCCTATTCCACTCTTGGACCTTTAACATCATACACAACAAATACCTAACTGTTACGTTGGCACAAGAGTGACCCCGATCTCCCAAGCATCCAACGTTACCAAGCTTGAATCCAACACGAGTGATTCCACACTAAAGTTGATTTCCCTAGTTACAATTTCGGCCATGGAAGGGCCATTCTCACAAGAGAGATATTCCTAAGTGTTACTTTTTCATATTCAACAAAAACTAAGACTAAAAACCCTAAGAGGTTCTATATATAGTGTATTACAAAATAAAATACAAAATGACCACAATACCCCTTAAGAGTGAGGTGCCCATCAAGTGTAACTTAGGGTCTATTTTTAGTGAATTTAGGCCCTCTTTTACACTTCACTTGTGCACTTCCTTGGACGGATTCAATATGCACTCATTCTTGTCCATCCTCGTGGTCGTACTCGTATCATCCTCTTTGTATTGGAACAACAAGGGGTTATCACACTGTCTCTATTTAACCAATGCCACAAGAAAAGACTCGGCTGTATTAAGTACCACAACGCCACCATCTTCAGAATCCAAAAGGCGAACGCCAAGGTTGGCCAATTTGTAAACATCTCTTGCTACTTTCCGTTGAACAGGTGGCAGATGTGCTAGAATACCCATGGATAGTCGACTAAGAGCATCAGCTACAATGTTACATTTACCAGGATGATAGAGAATATTGACATCATAATCCTTCAGTAACTCTATCCACCTCCTTTGCCTCAAGTTCAGCTCTTTCTGCTTGAATAGATATTGGAGACTTTTATGATCTGTAAAGATATCAACATGTACTCCATATAAATAATGACGCCAAATTTTTAGTGCAAATACCACTGCTTCAAGCTCTAAGTCATGAGTAGGATGATGTTGTTCATGTTTTTTTAATTGTCGAGAAGCATACGCTATAACTCTTCTGTGCTGCATTAGGAAGCCACCCAAACCAATGCCTGAAGTATCACAGTACAACACATATCCTTTTGTGCTCTCTAGTAAGGCCAACACTGGCACAGTAGTTAATCTATGTTTCAACTCTTGGAAACTTCTTTCGCAAGCATCTGACCACTGGTATTTAACTGCTTTCTGCATTAATTTGGTCAATGGGGTAGAAATAGAGGAAAATCCCTCCATAAATCTCCTGTAGTAGCTGGATAGCCCCAAGAAACTACGCACCTCAGTAGGAGTGGTTGGTCGAGGCTAATTCTTCACAACTTCTATCTTCTGAAAATCTACTTGGATGCCTTCTCCAGATATGACATGACCAAGAAATGCTACTGAGGTCAACCAAAACTTACACTTAGAGAACTTAGCATACAAATGGTTCTCTCTAAGTGTCTGTAACACTGACCTCAACTGATCCGCATGCTCAAATTCATTACATGAATATATCAAAATATCATCTATAAATACAATCACGTACATATCCAGGAAGGGTTTGAAAATCCAATTCATCATGTCCATGAAGGCTGTTGGAGAATTCATTAATCCAAATGACATGACAAGAAACTCAAAGTGCCCATATCTTATCCAAAAGGCTGTTTTGGGAATATCTGCTTCACGAATTCTTAGCTGGTGATAACCGGACCTCAAATCGATCTTTGAAAAGCATCTAGATCCCTGTAATTGATCAAATAAATCATCTATTCGGGGGAGAGGGTACTTATTCTTTATTGTCACTTTGTTTAGCTACCTATAATCTATACACATTCGCAACATGTCATCTTTCTTGCGTACAAAAAGCACCGGTGAACCCCAAGGTGATATACTAGGCCGAATAAAACCTTTGTCAAGTAAGTCTTTTAACTTCTCTTTTAACTCTTTCAATTCGGCAGGGGCCATTCTATAAGGTGGAATTGATATCGGCTGAGTACCGAGATCCATATCAATACCAAAATTGATCTCTCTGACAGGAGGTAATCTAGGAAGTTCTTCAGGAAACACATCTAAGTACTCGTTCACCACAGGTACAAATCCTAAAGTTGGTGCCTGATTTTTGGCCT
>NC_061118.1:151934047-151945468 GCF_002878395.1 Capsicum annuum
GTTCACCACAGGTACAAATCCTAAAGTTGGTGCCTGATTTTTGGCCTCAATGTTTTTCACTTGGACTAGGTGATACAAACACCCCTTTGCAATAAGCTTTCGTGCCTTAAGAAAGGAAATAAACCTCCCTCTAAGTATCATGGAATCACCCCTCCACTCTAGGATTGGCTCTCCTGGGAAGTGGAAAAGGGCTATCTTGGTTCGATAATCAACTATTGCATAACAAGAGAATAGCCAATCCATACCCATAATAACGTCAAAGTCGACCATTTTATGTTTAATCAAATTAGCCAATATAGCCCGACCACATAGTGTCACAACACAATCATAATAGACCCGTGTAGCTATAATAGAATTTTCTACTAGAGTCGATACCATAAATGGTTTGCATAATAACTCTGTCTCTATTCCAAACTGCTTAACAACAAATGGAGTAATATGTGACAAGGTGGATCCTGGGTCTATCAAGGCATATACATCATGTGAAAAGACAGTTAAGGTACTTGGGACCATATCTGGAGATGCCTCTGAATCCCGCCGACCAGCTAGTGCATACATATGGTTTGGGCCTGTGCTCGAACCAAGTCCTCTGCCCCTACCAGATCCTCTGCCTGCTGATGCCTAAGGACTGCGAGAAGAAGAAGGCACTGATGAAGCTGATGCAGGCCCTATAGGCTGTGATCGATCGCCTATACCCATACCTCTAAGCTGTGGATAATCACGTACCATATAACCCTCTATACCACACAAGTAACATACATTTGAACCACTCCGACACTCTCCTCTATGTGGTCGGCCACATTACCTGCATGTAGGTCGAGGTGGTAATCCTCGACTAGTGCCCCTCTGAGGTCGTAAGTCTGGTGCTCTAGAAGTCTGGCTCTGCTCATACCTATGCCTCAAGAACTGAGTCAGAGCATTATATGTGGAGCGCACAACTGACTGGGTCTGCCTAGGTAGCCCTCTACTAGTGGTAGCTCCACTGTTTCCCTGATACTGGCTGGTCGTCCTAGCTCTTTTACTCTGCTACCTTTCCCTATCTATTTCATGATTATGTTGATCTTTCTCTATTTGTTGAGCACGTACCATGATCCTTGCTATATCCAAATCCCTATTCATAGCAGCAACAGAAAGAAGGTCCTTTAAGGGACCCGCAAGATCATTCACAAAGCGATGAATCCATTTTGCTTGTGTGCTAACCACCTCTGGAGCATATTTGGACAACTGCGTAAACCACAAATAATACTCCTTAACACTAAGATTACCCTACTTTAAAGAAAGAAATTCATCTATCTTTGCCTCTCTGAGCTCTAATGGCATGAAGTGGTCCATGAAAACTTCTGCAAATTCTGTCCAGACCGCTGGAGGAGCTTCTTGACCTCTCAAATCAACCCACATTTCATACCAGTTAACAGCAATATCTTTCAGTCGATGGGCGGCTAATTCAACTGCATCTGTATTCGGGACCCGCATCACGTTACAAATTCTACATCAATGAACTATTGAGGGTCATCTGTAATCTTGGAACCTATGAATTCTCATGGATTCATATGAAGGAAATCTTTGATCTTAGATTCGGTAATTTCTCCCTGACTAGCAATAGATACGTCCACATTCTATCTTTGGACTTGAGCAGCGACCAATTGTGTAAGCAACTGTATCGCTCCCTTAATATCTGGGTTTGAGGCATTTGGTGGCAGTGTAGGAACTACTGTTGGCACCACTGGGGGTGCAGAAGCCCCTTAGGTCCTTCCGTTTTGGGCATTTGAGAACTTGGAAGCATAGAACCCAACAAACTTTCTTGAGTCTTATTCAGATCCACCAATATGGGGGATTTCTCGATAGTGGTTGGTTCCTGAGTAATGGTAGTAGTGGCCTGCTAGACTGATTTATCCTTTTTTGTAGCAGACATAGTATGTATCACAAATAAGCAGAATAGAAGTCAGAAAGTAACTTTCTATAACTTAGCTTTATTGTACGATCTAGATTATATATGAAGGTCAAATTCCTAGATGTCCATGCAGTCCTATAATTATAAATGTGGCGCGCAACACATCAATATGTAAGGTCCTACTAGACACGGCCTCATAGACTTCCTAGGACACCTGAACCTCGGCGCTCTGATACCAAGTTTGTCATGCCCCAAATTAAGGACGAACAAGAACCGTATACACACATTCTACAAGCACTCTATGACGTACGTGAGGTTATGGAATAATAACGAGCAAGGTATTCAATAAGATTTGCATATATACACAAGGGATTTACATTAACGAAACTATACAATACTACATGATGTCCATGAAGCCTCTAGTCAGTTTAACACACTATACTACAAGTGACTAGTTGGCATCCGGCCCCGTCATGCCCAACTAGAGACCTGTACATACAATAAAAAATATTAGGCATAGACTGGCTCCAAAGAGAGTTGGAGCTCACCAAAATATCAGCTGAAAACGACAATAGATCCTAACGTGGATGTTTGCGATCAGGAGGATCGAAGCCTGTATTAATAAAACATAGTGGGCCCAAAACATTAGTACATAAACACCATGTACCGGTATGAAAGAAGAAAGAATAACAGCTGGACAAATACATAAGCTCATATGAGTCAAACGGAAATGTGAAAAACGTATGAGCCAACAAATAACATATATGCGATATGTACTAATAACTTATGCACTAGCCGTATTAGTATCTTATATAATATTTAACACAAGCGTTTATTATAATATAGGACTTATACCGTGCCTAGGTGATGTACTTACCCTATAAGTTGTACAGATGAGCATAAAATGGCCTTCCGAAGGCAATCTGAGGCAAGTATAAAGTATATGTTGCCTATATACTCATTGCTATGATCTCATATATGTAACTATAATCGCATTCTGTATCCAGGTACGCCCCGCCCAGGGGCTCACTATGAGGGTCTGCCCGCAGTCTATATATGCCATATGTTGGCTCGAGTCAGGGGAAACCAATACATGACATTCCAACTAACTTCAAAAACAAATGATGCCACAAAGGCAGGTATGCCCAATGATTGGGCTCGCTATAGTGGCCTGGTCTCAATCCTGTGCACAGAATCACATCGTGCATTATGCCAAGCCAACCCTATGTACCCTTTCATCATTATTGTATATCAAATAATGCCTTGAAGGCCTATGACATATGAGTTATGATATTGATCGTCTATATAGCATATACAGATGCAACCATGCCATTACTATTTACTTTTACTCCTAACGTGTGTTATCCACATATATATTGTGTCTTAAAGGCTTCAAGTATAGAAACTTATGATAGTAAGAAAGTATCATGAAAATTTAATATAAATAAGGAAGGATAGATACTTATAAGCTTGATGGTAGAACGAGGGAATGTATGTAAGGAAATATAGATTCCACTTTCGTTTTTTATGAGAATTATACTAACATCAAATGGAAAAGAAAACATGACATAGGGTGGTGCCTTAGCGGCGAGGGAAGGGTTTAGCTTTACATACCTAATTGCTTTATTAACTATGATAGTAATTCGAGCCCCAAGTGAATCAACCAACGAGCGTGCAGCCTTTATCTTACCAACCACTAATTCCTGCTATCTGAGCAGTTCACTAGCTACAAGGATACCATATATGTCCGTCAATAATCCAAAGGAATGTTTAACAACTTATTTCAATATTCCTCACTTATGCCCGAAATTAATCAGACTAGTTATCTAGAATTTGGAGTAAATTCTAACTCTTCCAACTTATACAATTCAACAATACATCCACCCAATTGATAGAAATCCCTAAAAAACCCCTTTTTTATCAAAATTTTCCATTTTCCCTCTTTCTTTCATGACCCAACTTCAAAGAAGTAAAGCATAAATTCAAATTAAACATCTCCAAAATACTTATCCACATCAAATTCATGAAAAGTGGTAAAGAATTTACCTTTTGGAATTCAATTTCAATTAAAGATTCTTCAAATCCCTTGCGGCTGCCACCAAATCCTTTAGTTTATATGTTCCTTAAGACTAGGATATCCTTTCTCCTTTATATTTTCCTTTTATCCTTGGATCTCTTATAAGTAATTAACTTCTTTTCTCTTATTGATGCCTCAAAAGGAAAAGGGAAACAGAGAATGCAAGTTTTTATTCCTGGAAACACATTTTTGAGGAACTAATATTGTTTCCCCCATTCAATTTAATACTATTTTAAGGAAAAGTTATATAAAAGGCGGTCCCCACAATTCTTTATTAATATCACTAACAAATATAATATGTAATGCATATATAAGAAAGCAACATTTAATTATTTTATCCACATAGGCATCTAACAACGAGATAAATAATTATGCATACACCACCCTTCATAACCTTAGTGTTATGACTTTCAATAATATTAACTTAGATTCAAATTTTCCTTTTTCGAGATGCTACACCTTTCTTTCTATCCCATTCCAAAAGCCAAGTTACAACCAAAGAAAGACCTTCAGATCAATCTTTGAGAATGTCAAGGCTAAACATGTTATGGGTGCATGATATTTCATATTTTGAGTGTTATTTTCTAAAAAATAAAAATAAAAGTGAGAGAGTCTTATTGGTGAAAATCCTTTTGGGCATCATAAGGCGATCGTGAGTTGTGAGATCAATAAAAATGAGAGTGTTATTGATAAAAGTCTTCACGGGAACCATAAGACGACAATGAGTTGAAAAGGAAAGAAAATGGGAGCGGCTTGTTGGCGAAAATCCATCGAGGTGTCACTAGCCTAAGGAGGATTATAATCCAGAGGGAACAAGTTCAAGAATGGCTCCCTTTCAAATTCAATGAGTGGGCAAAAAGTGATAGTGCTTAGTTTGGATAGATCAGGTTGTTTAATTCAAAATGCATGTCATAATCACTAGAATCAGTTGCCATACCCAGATAAAAAAAAATTGACATTTTTTTTAAAGAAGAGATGTCTATTGTCCTTTCCTATTCTTTTTTTTAATTTTTTTTTCTATTTTAATTTTTTATTTTTGATTTTTGTGTCTTTGTGGTCAAAATAAAATCATTATTGTCATCTTTCACGTATTTTTAAGTCAAAAGTTTGTCAAGATAAGTGAGAAAGGACTTCAAAACTTGCTACCAACTCCTTTAGTTGTGCAAAGCAAGACAAAAGACCAACACACAAAGATAACATGTTTCAAAAATAAAGTAAAGTACTTGAGAATGCTTGTCATCCGATAGTTTTTAGACTCATAAAAGTATAAAAGGTGTATTTGAAGCTGAATCCCGAGGCATCATGCAAGAGAAATATGATTTGAGTCAAAAATATTTTAGTAGTCAGAATTTGGGATCAATAATACAACAAGTCAACAATACTTATCAATGATTTGCAATGAAACTAGACATAACAAGTGCAAGAGATCGTCTTAATAGCCAAATGCCACAAATCAACCACCGTATTTTTAAATTAAAAAGTTTTCTTTATATGAAACAAAACAAGTGTCACCTTCAGATCAAAGGTTTCAAAGCTTAACTATTAAAAATTTTAATTTCTCACTTCTGCAAATGCAAGAGGCAATACTGTTACACAGATTTGGTAATCAATAATGGTAAAAACTCATCATTCTAACCCCTAGGAGACGTACTTCCTAGTACGTATAATTCAAGATTCATTTGTTAGGTGATGTACTTCCTAACTTGAACCATCACTCTTAGAAGACGCACATTCTAGTTGAGTCATTTCATTCAACCCCTAGGAGACGCACTTCCTAGTCTGAATAAGTCAGTTTTCATTTGTTAGGTGAAACACTTTCTAACTTGAACCATCACACCTAGAAGACGCACTTTCTAGTCAAATTATTTCATTTAACCCATAGAAGACGCACTTCCTAGTCTGAATAAGTCAGTTTTCATTTGTTAGGTGAAGCACTTCTAACTTGAACATTCTCTCTTAGAAGACGCACTTTCTAGTCGAGTCCTTCAATTTAACTCTTAGGAGACACACTTCCTAATTTTGGTCATCAGTTTTACTCTGATGAGGCACTTTTCTTTAGCAGATCTTTGATTCACACTCTTTACTGTATTTTTCAAAAGTTGTGATCTGATGACACTTGAAAAATTTACTAATGCAAACTGGGGCAAAATTTTGTTCATATTATTGGAATTTATTTTATACACAGGACCATCCTGAAGAATGAGATATTTTTTTTGTTCAGGACCCTTCTGAAGAATGGGATAGGACCTTCTTGAAGAATAAGAATTTATTTTATGCTCAGGACCCTCCTAAAGAATGAGAATTTATTTTATGCATAGGACCCTCCTGAAGAATGGAATGTTATTTTTTTATGTCACCTTTTATTTTGAGTTCAGGAACATATTTGAAAAAAAAAAATTCAGGAGCCCTCCTGAAGAACAGGGTGAAAGAAAAGGAATGTACAGGAGCCCGCCTGAAGAACAGGATGAAGAATAGAGTGAACATTATTAGTTGCAAGTTCAGGACCCCGCCTGAAGAATAGGGTGAAGATTTTTCAAGTCCAAGCCAGAAGAAAATCTGAAGAAAAAAACAATTGTCAAGTTCCCCTCTAATGCCAAAAGCCGACGAGGAGGAATATTTCGTGTATCAAGTTCAACTCAGAATAATGACTATCTCACCATTTGAGAAGTCATGAAGATTCAAGTCAAGATTCCAAAAAAAAAAAAAAAAGTAGCATAGGTAGGATTTCTCACTTGTATCTTCATTTTATTTTTTGTTATTCATTTCAATGTAAAAGCAGAATGTTGTGAACCAAAAATTCGACGGAACCTGACTCGATCTCTAGCTCACTGCCACATCATTTTACTCCATTTGAACTACAAGTGGCCTGATTCCCTTATAACCCGGGATATGTAGGCGGTCCAAAACTAGGACTCGGTCACATCTTTTATTTTATTTTGTTTTGTTTTGTTTTATCTTTACTTTTTGAATAATTGGAGGATCAAAAATCACCTCTTTGTCTACTTTTTTGTATGAAAACTCTTCGAGATTTCACACAAAGAGGGGCAAAATGTAGACACGTGATTTTTGACCCTCCCCAAGTTTTAACCTATTTATCGGCATTAAATATTTTATTTGCTTTGATATTATTTTAATTCCTATTTCATTTTTAAAATTTTTTTAGTTAAAAATAAATAAATAAATAAATAAATAAAGTTACATTTTGAAATATTTTATTTTTATTTTAATTTTAAAAATAATACAAAAAATAAATTCAAAAATATATTTCATTATTTTTAAATAAATAGACTAATTGTTTTAGTATTACCTTAATTATAGTTTTTTTAAATTATAGTATTTTCTTAAAATATAAAATTAATATTCTTTTATTTGTATTATTTATTAAAAAAAGATAAATCTTATCCTATAAAACTATCCTACCCCACCCCCTAATTTCTCTCAACCTCCCTCAACTTTCCAACCCCCTACACCCTATATATTGTCACACACACACGAGAAGAAAAAAAAAAGACAACACTCACGGACAAAACCAAAAACTTGAGAGAAAAAAAAAAGAGGAGGAACAACATTAAAAAGAAAACTACTCCCTCCTAACGTTTTCCAGAAATCAACATGCACTAGAAAATAAGAAAAAAAAAAAAAGACTAAGAAACAAACAAAACAAGCCACCAAAGATAACAAGTTAGAGTTTGAAACAACCTAGAGTTTGAGGTTCGGTTTGTGATTTCGAGTTCGTGATTCTTCTTTATTTTGCATGCGAATTATCTTCACAAGAGGTAACCCTAAAATTTTCTTTTTTCATAATGTAACATCGCAAAACAGCAATACGTTATTTCAATATATGAAGTTGTTTGAGTTTCATGTGTTTAACCTATTACTAATATTTATAGCATGTATATATTCATAATTTTATATTGTTATATTCTGAGTAAGCGAAAATGGTATATGATATCTTTATTTCTACTATATAAAAAATAATTAGGAAGTCAAAAGGTGTTAAAATAAATTTTGCTGCAAATATAAAATAGATCAAAATGAATAATGATGCCATGAAATCAATGTTTCTTTATTACTGGATAGAGAGGATAAAACGAATAGAAAAATTGTTATGATTTTTAAAGAAAAGATTAAGTTTAGATGTCTTGAATTTATAATAGACTAACCAATGCTTCAACGCTAGACAAATTTTAAATACGTTTAAAATATTCGTCTCAATTAAGAATTCGGCGTACGCATCTTTCTGAGACATTTAAAAATTCAAAGATGCAATAATGCACTTTGACAAATATTTTTCTAAAATTAATTTTCACCAATTTAATGCAAGAGTTATGGACAGCTATTAGACATTAAAAAATGAGCGAATTTAGGCCTTGACATGATTATCAAAATAGTTTTAGCCAAGATAAGTCAATAAAAGCGACCGTGCTAGAACCACGGGACTCGAGGGGTGCCTCACACCTTCCCCTCGGTCAACAGAATTTCTTATCCGGTCTTCAGTTTTTGCAGACCATAATAAAGAGTCATTTCCTTTTGACTAGGAATTCAAAAAGGTGACTTGGAACACCAAAACTCAATTTCAAGTGGCGACTTTGTAAAATAAAATAATCCCTATTCAAAACCATCACTTTAATTGGGAAAACCCTTCGACCTCGAGCGAAAAAGGGGTGTGACAAAAGGGAGGCATGTGGCTCAAAAATTTACATAATATTGGGTGAAACATACAACTTTTGGAATCGACTTTTTTAAGAAAATAAACTTTGCCCCAGTTTCATTTTATTCTGGGTAATTTAAATTTTCTTTTGGTTGGACAGAACTCCAGAGTAGGGCTGCCTACGTATCTTGTCACAGCAAGAATCAGGTCAAACGTAGTTCAGAAATCTTGTTCTTTTGCTTGATTTTTTTTCTTTCTTTTTTTTTCTTGACTTTTCTCTCTTTTTCTTTTTTTTTTGAGAGAAATATTTTTCCCGACTTTATTTTTTCTTGACACTTTTCTGACTCTATTCTTTTTCTTGACACCTTTTTTTTTTGAATTTTTTTTTTAAACTCTATTTTGATTTCAAAAAAAGGAAATAAAAGAAATAAAACAAAAGCTCAAAAGGGATAACAAAGGATGACACAATATTTGGATAGCAGAATGAAATGCCTTCGTCATATCAATTCTTAAAACGCAAGTACATAACATGCAATCTAGGAATGAAACATGAAGATCATAAGCATCTTTTCAATATTAACCGTGACTAAGCACATGCACGTGTGTCACTTCTTTTAAACTTGTAAACCATACAGGTCTATTTGTATTGTACTTTCCTCACAACAGATGACTCCTTTTTTTTTTTAGCTAACTTCCTTTTGCTTCTTCTGACAATAGAAACTATATATTCTCTGGTTGATCTCATTCAAAAATGCTTGAGTTGAACCTTCTCATTGAAGATCAAGTCATTCTTTATTCGCAAAGTGATTGCCTCCAAACATTCAAGTGAGGATGTAACTAGGTCCCAAAACATCTCAACACTTTACTTATTTTTCTTACACATTTTTTTTTCAACTCTAGGTTCTTGATCGAATGTTTCAGCATTAGATTGTGTTTTAAGATTTGACTGAAAATTCAACATGTTTATCATATTACCAGAATCACCATAGAAAGAGTTCTTTGAAGAAGAAAAAAGAAAGACAATATATATTGAGAAATAAAAACAAAAGGGACACACATTTTGTTAACAGAAAGATAGAAGGGTTTGAACAAAAACGATGATAAGAAAATCAGACAAGACAGATCCTAAACTACAACCCTAAAATAATTCTGGTAATAGAAAATAAAAGAAAACAAACTACTAGACCTATTCCTAGTAGGGAAAGGGGTGACTTCTCAATTGCTCAACCTGACAACTTAGCCACTGATTTGCATATCAACATGACTAGAGCTTCCACCACGATCAGACACATTCCCTTCAACAAATAAGTTTTGGGTCCCCATACTTGACTTATTGTTTCCCATATATCGTGCAGTACCGCGTGCTGGCGAAGAATTCTGTGGGGCGGTTGAGGAGCCAACGTTTTGCACCACAATCAATTTTTCTTGAATCATTTTTTCTATTTCTCTTTTCAAAATACGACAATCTTCAGCACTGTGACCTTGCATATTAGAATGATAAGCACATCGTACAGTAGGATCAAAATGTTTTGAATGTGGATCGAGAATATACCCAGGGATGGGAGTAATCATGCCCCATTGCCTCAATGTCTGGAACAAACTGGTATAGGACTCCCCAATTGGCGTGAAATTATCTTTTGCCTTCCTCCTCATTGAAAACTCTGGTTTCGGATGAAACTTGGATTTAGAGGCTCCTTGGTAAATTTGTGAGTATCGAGGATGACGCCGAGGGTCTGAGGCATGCCATTGTGGATAGGAAGACGAATGAGCATGCGACTGTGCATTATTCAAAGGATATTGAGAAAGTGGAATAGAATTTTTTGGATTTTGGAGAAAGGAATCTTGTTGCATGTGGTTGTGTTATCTAATATGTAAGCTCGGGATTGAGGCTGACAGTATTGGTGGGTTAGACCTCTCAAACTCTGCTCTGGCCCTGGCATGACAATAAATGTATTTTCCTTATTTTTTCCTTTTTCAATTTTCCTTGATCGATTGCAGTATCGTCCCAAATGCTTCACGGAATCCTCATGTCTATCATGTTCCTTAAATTTTGATTTCGTAAAGCTTTGAAGAAGGTTGACACTTGAAGACATGCCCCAATCTTTAATAGTGGGGAACGGAGGAGGAGGATTCCCACCGACCCAAGCCTGATACATTTTCATCATTTGTTGCCTTAGTCTCAAATTTTCTTCCTTTAAACTCTCATTTTCCTGACTTTTTGTTTGATCCATGAGGTCACTCTCTATATCCTTGTTGGACACAGCTAAACCTTCTTTAGATTTAGTGTGATGTGGAGGACCAGCCAAAATACCACAAACCAACCACCTTAAACTAACAGTATAAGAAATAATAAAAGCGTCAGAATGCAATATTTTTTCAAAAACACTTTTTATTTTATCTTCTTTTTTTAAGAGATCACCGAACCCCAGAAAGGATGCCTACGTATCTCATTAAGATGAAAATCAGGTGTGTGTAGTTCTCGAAGCTGGAGTTATGAAGAAACACATTTTCTTGTAATTTTGAGAAATGAAAAAGATTTTCTTATTATTAATATTTTTTTTTTGAATTTAAAGATAATGATAAAAATACATTTTTTATTTTTGAAAATAAATTAATTTATTTTATATACAGATCGAAAACTCTCTTTTTTATTTGTTTAGAAGGAAATACAAATAAATTTTTTCTTTCTTCAAAATCACCGAATCCTTGAAGGACTGCCTACGTATCTCACTAAGATGAGAATCAGGTGTGTGTAGTTCTTGAAAAATTGGAGATACGAAGAAATATACCTTTTTTTTAATA
>NC_061118.1:151948468-152057954 GCF_002878395.1 Capsicum annuum
CAATCAATAACCAATTCATACTTAATCCTTGATGTCAAACGTTTGATATACAATTGAGAGTTTCAAATTTACAAGAAATTGACACATACTGTGGGCCTAAAACTGGAACAACAAACTGGAAAAGAGCACAGACTTTTCTATCAGTTAACCAAATGAACAGTACAACAGCAAGTAATGAATTAGAACAATTGCACGTTGACAATGTTATGCTAGGGAGTTGTTTGACTTCACATCTTCATCATCTATATCATTTGATTCAGCCAAATGGTCAAAAAAAGCATCAAGGTACCAAGGGCAATGATCATTCAACGCCCCCCTGTGAGCATTAGCTCGCCATTTTTGGTCTGCAATCATATCAGGGGACATCCCCCATTCCAGCATCTCTTCATCAGTATGATGGACTGCTAAGCTATATTCACCACCTGCCCCTAATTCCATAACTCGAAACTCACAATTCCCCAGATTGTTTAGGTACTCGAATTGCTCAACTGTCCACTTGAACCACTTCATTAGAAAGACTCGACTAGCTAGACCATGGGATACAATTATAAGATTCACCTCATCATTTGGGTTGTGATGGTGCCTGTTCATATCAACATCCCTCCACAGAGTTTCAAGGAAATCTGCATTACAAAATTTTACAAAATGAAAATAAGTATCAAACTTCACGCTTCTGAATTCAAATGCATCCTTATTCAGAGCACCGAACAAAACAGTTGCATTTTGCTCAAATAACAAATTATAGAAGCCAACTACTACCATGGCAAATATAATTGGACACATCAAAAAAAAAAAAAAAAAAGTGTTTGTTGCATCACTAGTGTGACATTCCACTATTGCGTATAAAATTATAATTTGAATCATCTCACTATCATACAATAGCAAATTCATTTTGGTCTCACAAAATTTAAATTAGTTTTAACCGACAAGAACCTTATATTCAAACTAATTCAGACTAAAACTATAGGCACACCATTTGATATTAAACTAGACATGGATCTTTGACAAGCAAAACTAGGATCACAAAGCAGAATTCAAGTCCATCCTACCAGCGGGTAAAGCTTGGGGAACCTTTCCAGCATCGAGTATTGAAGGAAAGAAGACATTTTTCTTGCTCTAAAAGGTGGTATTACTGCAAGTCATCCTTCAGAACTTCTCTATTGTAGAAATATTAGTGATTGTGGCCATGAAGATACGAATATCTTCGGCAGTGCTGAGTGTCGTCAAGCATAAGATTGAGTGTAATACTGGCCTTGGAAAAGGTGCCTAATGCCCTAGTAGATATAAAGCAGTGCAAGATCTGGTTCTTTCTATATATCGGTCAGGATTTAATATAAATCCTGTTCCATAGATTTATGGTCATTCAAAAGTAAGAGTCGTAGCTTCAATTATATGAAGATGTGTGTGAAAACTGAGAATCCAGGCCAGGAAATATATAATCCTTTTAAAAGCATTGTAATGACACCAAAAGGATGAAGAATCCAACTGTAAATAAGGTTTTGGCCTTCGTTAAGCAATATGAAACATATTGGGCACTGACTGCAAGGTTTGCTTTTACTTGCACCTCGTTTTAGAATGATTTGCTGTTATAGTACAACAAGTTAAAAGACCTATGTTGTTAAACTACTTCTATGTGAACATGAAGGCAAGATTACTAGCGCCAACAGAGTATAACACACAAATCTCAAGAGCATGACACAACACTGAAAGATATCTTGCCTCTGAATGGCGACAAACGATGGATCTCATAGCAACCTAAACATAATGCTGATTATGAAACCTACATCATGGCCTAATCTTGGTCTAAGCTAAACCTCAAACGTCTTGGTTAGAACAACATGCACACTGGTAACATTCTAGGAGACTGTCTCTGATTATCCCAATTAAGTAACAGTATCTACCCATGTCCCCCGCCACAGAAAGAAAGTCTCAGCAAAATAAAATGTCAGAAAATATGTATTAGACCTCTAGATAAGGATCGCACATCAGATGTATAAAGCTTGATAAAACTAACCTATTCATACTTTCTCTAGCAGAAGGTGCTACACTCCATACACCTATGCAGTAAGTCATTAGAAAGCTCAGCTGATTATGAGAATGCAGCTATAACAGAGCTAATGAAATGACCATCTTGTGTGTAAAAGTACAACAAATGCATGGCAGCAACCAAAACACAACTCAATCTCGATAACAAATTACTCCGTCACGAAATTAGTTATCCTGCTCTTTCCTTTTGAACTTTTGTAGACCAATGTCCACTTAACTAAAAGTAAATTCCCTACACTCTTCATCAATTCTCGAATATCAAATACCAAAAATTTTGAGAAAGAAGCATCAAAAAGATATTTCCCAGACCTAATATGCTTGGTCCTGTTTTCCTTCTTGTGTTATCACTAAATATTGTCAACTTATTCTTACATTGAAACTTCAGATGAACTTTTACCTAGATACATGATTTTGATACATCTTTTTGATGAAAAGGGAACCCAAAGCTTCTGCTTATTGGATGCGCACAAGGTAAATCCCATTCCTGTGCAAAAGCTAGCAAACCACATGGAAGAAGTAAACCGCACTAGGCATGACAATACATTCAATTCTTATATTTTCTTTCCAACTACTCATATTAAAATTAGACCCCTCCTATTTCATTTTATATGACAGACTTTGACAAGACACAGAGAACAAAAGATGCATTAATTTAAACATAAACTAAATATAAGTGATTCACCAAAAACCCCATCAGAAGTTTGTCACTTTCAGCATACAATATCTGTTAAGATCAAACTGGATCAAACTGTACTAAAATCTCATCTATTAGTAGACAAAAATAGGACAAAGGGGACACTAAAACATCATATAAAAGCATGTTGCTCGGACTATTCATTTTTGGAGAATCGGAACAATACAAAATCAAAGAGAAAAGAGTATAAGGTAAGAAGAAAAAAATACTTACGGGAAACTCGATCATAAACATCAGCAGCGGATTCCCCTTCCGGAAACCGATAGAAAAATCTCCCAAATCTCTCCCTGGTTTCCTTGATCACTTTCATTCGTTCGGCAACTTGAAAATTCCCAAAATCCTGTTCTCTAAGTCTACACTCTTCTCTAACCCCAAGCACTCTATTCCTGGGGAACGCCCGACCAATCTCCCGGAGCGTGGAGCGCGTGCGGACGTAAGGAGAGACATAGAAGTAAACCTTCCAGTTCTCCGAGGACTGAGAAACAACATGACGAATGCGGGAGCCAGCTTGGTTAGCTTGCTGAATCCCGCGCGTAGTTAATGGGATTTTGTAATCAGGGGTTACGCTGTATGATGCTTCGTCTTTGTTCCCTTGGCTTTCGCCGTGACGGACCAAGATTATGCGCTTTGGGAGGTGGTACTTGTGTGAATGAACGTCCGTGAACTCAGTTGTGCTGTTTGTCATGCCTGATTTTGTTTGTTTTAAAGAATATAAAAAAAAAAAAAAGTTGAAGTGGGGTTTGGTTTTTGGCTGAGGGTTTTGGAAAATGGTTATTGGTTCAAGATTTATAGAGTTGGGACCGGTGACGGGCTGACTTTTTTCTTTAAAATTAATTGCTGGAAATGGGAACGGGCTGTTTTGATTCTTGGATAAAGAGTTGAATTCAGAACGTGTGCTTTTCAGTTTCGCCTTTTCCTTTTATGACTAAAACATCTTTATCCCACCTTATTTGGTAATAGTAAATAAGTTCATCTATCTGAGCTTATTTCTTCCTCCGTTCAACATTGTTTATCATTTATTTTTATTGGTCATCTTTGATACATAACAAAAGACCAAAAAAAAATATTTTTTCCTTTTACTGTCAGCGATAATGATTTATTCTCCAAAATCATGTTCAAACATCAATTAATAGAGATTATATGATAAAATAATCATTTCAATAATTATTTTATGAATCGATATACGAAAGTCAAAATATGACAAGTAAAAATAAACGAAATGAGTAACTAAAAAGTTAATCATATAAAATATGCTTGCAAACTTTAATTTTTTACTATATAAGTTTGAAGTACTACCTTCATGCCAAAATAAATATAATTTTAGTTCATCGTAAAAAATAATAAATAGAAATTGCGATGATCCTTACGGTCATTTTTCTGTATTTTCGTCTAACTTTAGTACTATCTAAATGTATTGTGGATTATTTAATTTAATTTGGCATTTAGTAGAAATATAATTTAGTATCTTTCAAGAATATTTTCGGTATAGGTAAAATTATATTTATATTATTTTATAATATATTTTATAAATTATTAATATTTTAAGCGGAGATAGTAATTTTAAAAATGTTAAAATATTATTATTATATAATAAAGATTTTGTTAGAAATAATTTTTTATTAATTATGATATATTCAAAATATTATAATTATTTTATCACGAATTTATATAATATCCGAATATATAGGCGATGTAGAAAAATTACTTGATGCGGCCACTACCACACACGTGTAAATGGAGAAAAGGTGGACCACTTTTAATGCTGCCTAACATTTCTATATAACAGAAACATTAGTTTCAACATGGCAACTTAAAGGCATTGATAAAATGTTCAAGGATATAATGGTCTTCTTGTAAAATTAACTTGTTTATCATAGTTATCTTTAAGTATAAATAACACAATAATCAACCCTTTTATAACTAATTACACCCTATCCCATTTTTCTTAAAATCTGTACTCTCTCTCCCTTTTTGATATACATAACTTTCGATTAATATACATATGATACTACGTATATCTGATAATATTTCTGGCATATAAAAAAGAAACTAACGGATTCCTTTCTTTAATCACGCTTTTAATTCAACAAATTAAATTAGTGAATTAATGCCTTCCTTAAATTATGTAACAACTGCTAATTTTGAAATTTTGAATTAGTCAAATACATTTAAAAAAGCTCATACGTAATTCACATATACAAAAAAAAAACACAGATTTTGTTGATCCTGTTGAAAAAAAAAATTTCTTCGACTTCAAGAAAAACAAATAACACTCAATTCACACACAAAAAAAAAGTGCAGTCACTATTTATGTTGATAGTGTTGAAAAAAAAATTTGAATTCGACATCAAGAAGATGAATATTGTTATACTTTTGGGGTACGCTGGTAAGTGGAGAACAGAAACGGAATATGTAAATTATAAAAACGAAGGAATAGTTGTTGCGGAATCAGTAAGTTACCTGAAGTTGATTTCGTCAATTGCTATGGAATTAAACATTGATGAACTTCGAAAAATTATTGAGGTACGTTATGTAGTCGACAGAAATGCTTCACCTTTTCATATCAGTAATGACAATGGAGTACGGTCGTATGTCGAGTTGAAGAAAGCGCAACCAGCATTCTTGATGTATCCATTGTGCATATCAACAATTGATAAGTCTTCCGATGAGATACAGTTTGATAGAGATACAGGAACTGTTGTTTGCGTAGAGGGTGTTGAATCAGACGCTATGGCTCTAGCAATTGCAGAGAAGCATAATCAATATGCGTTGTATATTCCGAAATTCGATCTTGATAATCTTATTTGTGATAGCAGGAGCATTGATGTGAAGGTGAAACAGATGTATAAGGATAAAAAGACGCTCGTTTCTGTGATGTCAAAGTATGTTGTGACACATGGATTCAATTCAAGAGCTAAACGTTTAGATTAAAAAAGGTAATAAATTTATTTTGTTGTGTTAGAAATATTTTTTGGTAAACTGTATAGATTATGTTATGTTAGTTATGTTGTAATTTATTTATGGATTGAAATTGTTATGAATTGAAGTGGATATGTAATTGAAATTTTTTTATCGCATGAAGTGATTGATTGTAGGTTTAAGTAAACATTCTATATTGTTTGTTTATGTTAATGTGGTGTTGTAGTACTAGAACAATGAATAAAAGAATGTGCAGAAGGCAAGAAGTGTATATAATTCTCAAATGTTTAACATATACATAATATTTCTTATGTATATGTATTTTTCTGGTATCAACATTTTAAATATTCGAAATTAGTTTATATGCATAAGTTTTTCTAAAATTTCAACTGATGACTTATAAAAAATGTATATGTTGTAAATGTGGAATAAAATCAATGTTATTCGGGCATGGAATATATATATTTTTTCTGGTTTTGTTATAGTTTCTCTAAATAGTAACATTGAAATGTTATGAACATCCACAAAAACTTATTACAGTATATGTTACTGCATATTGCAGCTATTTCCTCCGATGCCATAATGAGGATTGTGAATGGATGTTGGAAGCATCTAGCTATAAAAAAAACAGATGTTTTTATCATCAGAAGATTTAATCCAGAACATTCATGTCGTTTGAGTGATAGGATTCTGAAGAATATTATGGCGACTACTGCTTTTGTGTGTGAATTCGTTGGTCCTAAATTAGTTAACTATAAAAGAAAGTACACACCGGGAGACATCATGTGTAACGCCCCGAAAAACAGGTCCCGGAGCATCACACGGTGCTTGAGGCTACGAGTAGCCCCAAGCTAACCCTTTGAGCCATTTTCATTCAGTTCAACACAAATCAACGGGGTTTCCATAAATAACCCTCAAATATCAATAGAGTAATCATCATCCAAGAATAAAAGAATTTTAGAAAGATAACAAAATACGACTTATTAGTCAACTCCCAACATCTATACTAGTCTGACAAGCCTCTAAGAAAATCAATAAAACCATCGAGCCATTGAGACATGTCCCAACTGACTCATACTCAGTTATCAAATATAAATAATTCTGTGAAACCAACATCAGACATCACGTCCTCGAAACATGAGGACTCACCACGACAGAGGATGTAGAACAGCGTGCTCGAAGAATCACTGTCGAACCTGGAACTGAGCACCTGAACCTACATTTCGAGAAAATGCAGCCCACATCCGAAGAGTGGGTCAGTACTATGGAAAGGAACCGAGTATATGGGGGTATATGCAGTTTTATAAACATCATCATCATAAATATTTATAAGAAATATGCAGGATGTATGAAAGACTTACATAGCCCGAAGAAAATCATCATAATCATGAGAGGAAGAAATAAGTATAATAACACATGTGAGTCATCATATAATTTGTCAATCACTTTCAGTGCATCAAGAATATCAATTCTCATAATGTAAATATCATTTAAATCTTTCGAAAGAATAACTTTCACAATTTCCCTTTCAAATCACTTCACCGTTCACCATAGACACAAGGAAACACACACACACTGGGAGATCCTATAACCGACATAAACCATGTGAGCCACATGGAGTCCAACGTACAACCCACGTTGGGGAGAGCCGTCCTATCCTTGCCATTGGAGTAGGACTATCGATATCAAATCCACACAAACTAGTGATCACTATATAAATCAGCCTCAGGCTCACTCCTACGGGGGCACGTAGTTCTAGGGAAGTAAGATCGTTTTATACCTCCCACTCGGTGCTAAATATTTCTCCTAGACTTAGCTCAGATCATTTCAAAGACAATCCACAACAAAACAATTTCAGTAATATATAAATATACATCGGGAGCCACCATGCTTCCCATCTATCAAAATCAACCACGTTGTGGATTTCTTTCACACTCGAGTTCAAAACAACTCCATTAAGACCAAAAGGTCAAATCATTCAAAATATCTCAAATATTCAACATCAACGTGCTTATAACACACACTTTCTAAAAAAAAAATACAATTTTCAATGGGGATTCATGACCCAAATATCAAAATCATGATAAATATTGTTCAAGATTCATGCTTTATATCTCCACACAAGTAAATTCGTCTTTCAAAATCATAAACATCAAGATTTCATAATAATCATCATAAGATATGGGTTCATGCTTCAAATTCGTAAAAATCAAATAAAAATCATGCCTTTGTAAAGAAAATTACTTTTGGGCACAAGAACGAAAGAGAGTTCTTGTTGAAAAACCCCACATACCTTGAATGATGAATTTTAGATCGATACTCGTTTTTGAGATGTCGTGCCTTTGAATGATGGTTCTTGGAGTTCTTGAAATAGGAACTTGGAATATTGAATAAATTTGCAGAATTAATGGTGAACTTTGGAGGTTCTTGAAATTGGATGTAGGAGCTTAGGGTTTTCTTTTTGAGGGAATTTGATGAAATATAACATATAATGCTTCTAATAGGCTTTAATATAGGGTTTGGATGGATTTTGGGTGAGGGAAAATGACCAAAACTCCCCTAAAAAACAAAAAAATTCTCGAATCTGTCCTTTGGTGGACTATTTTGTAGTCTAAAGTAGATCAACCATAACGTTTTACTCCGATATTCAAATTGGATGAAACTAATTTCATTAGAAAGAGGACTCTCATATCTTTTCATTAATATATAGTATCTCACCTATATCATTGTGTACGAGGAGTTATGATCATTTGAAGTTGATCCAAAAATTTACTTTTGATAGGCTGAAGTAGATTGACCATAACTTTTTGCTCCAATAGACAAATTGGATGAAACTAATTTCATTGGAAAGATGACTCGTAGATCTTTACGTTGGTATATAGTAGATCACCCAGATCATTATGTACAAGGAGTTATGATTGTTTAAAGTTGGAGCAAAAATACGCCAGGCCTCAGTACTTTTCCTGCATGTTTTACTGTTCACTAGTATTCACGGTTCGATCGAAATGTTCATAACTCGTCGCTCGGGTGTCCGTTTTGGATGATCCATATATTGTTGGAAATCTTATTCAATACTCTACGCAATTATGGGTCATAATCTAAGATATTCCGCACGAAAAATTTATAATTCATTCTTAAAGATAGAACCCAACACGTTTACGCAAAAAATTTCGACGAAAAATTTCCCGGGGTATTACATCATGGAAGAAATAAAAGTTGTATATGGTGTTGATATAAATTATATGAAGGCATGGCGTGCAGAGGAGCGCACCCTAGCGATGCTTAGAGGTAGTCCAGCTGATGGGTATAGACAGATGCCGAGATATATATATATATATATATATATATATATATATATATATATGTTGAATAATGTCAATCCAAATTCTCACATTGCAATGCATAAGTCTTGGGATAATCAATTTATGTATCTTTTTATAGCGTTGCATCCAATGATAAGAGGTTTTGAGTTTTGTAGACCCGTTGTAGTTATTGATGGTGCGCATTTAAGTGGACCATATCAAAGGACTTTCCTGTCAGCAAGTACACTCGACGGTGCAGGTATGATATTTTTCATTTATATTTGTTTAGAATTTGTATTTCATTATAAAATATATGTTGTAGTATAACAAATTAGTTTTGACAACTTATCAATACTAATATAGTTTGTACGTAAATTAGGATGCATTTTACCGCTTACGTACGGAGTTGTGGATACGAAAAATGACAGCTCATGGTCATGGTTTTTCAATAATTCAAAGTTGTTTTTGGAAAACATGGCACATGTGTGTTTTCTCTGATCGAAATGAAAGTATCATCAAAGCAGTTAGTGTTGTATATCCAAATGTCCCACATCTAGCATGTATTTGGCATCTCTGAAAAAATATTTGTGGTTACTTTCGAAAAAGCAAAGAAAGTATTAGTGATTTGTATTATTCAATGGCCAAGGCTTATCGAAAAGAGAATTTTGACTACCTAATGGCAAAGATTGAAAAAGCTGATTCGAGAGTGAAAAAATATCTACAAGAAGTTGGATATGAAAAGTGTAGTAGGTTTCATTCACCGGTAAACAAAGGTTGGATGATGATTTCAAATATTGCTGAGTGTATTAATGGGTGTTTAGTGGAGGCCAGAAAATTGCCAATATATGGATTCTTAGAAGAGGCGCGAATTTTATTTGGATCTTGAAACTGTAAAAACAGTGAGATAACTTCATATACAAGTACTACGTTGGGTCGTAGATTTGATGAAATCTTAACTCTCAATGGTATAAAAGCGTTGAGGATGACAGTATGTATCAATTTTTGTGAGATTTTACCATGCAGTTATATGTATTGAACTTGTTGATCCTGTTGCTGTTTTATGAAAAAAAATATGGAAAAAAATTACAATGAATGAGGTGTTTTTACCCAATTGTTTGATAAAAATATAAAATGTAGAGTAACAAACGATTATGTGTGAATGAGTTAGAAATGTTGATTAGACGGGCTTGTATGATGGGTACTATAGACCACAAACTTATGTATGTTATTAAAAATACATTACAGTGTTATGTATATAATGTACATATAAATAACTTTCGATTAATATACATATAATACTATGTATATCTGATAATGTTTCTGGCGTATCAATGGTACGAAAGCGTTGAGGATGACGGTATGTATCAATTTTTGTGAGTTTTTACCATGCAGTTATATATATTGTTATAATCAAAGTAAACATTTTATTTTTTCAAATTGAAACAAAAATTACTGATAAAGTTCAATGTATGTATTTTTTATTCTCTTCAGGTTAAGGCGTCTTCACCGTATATATATTCTGTTTATGAATCTGAACGAAGATACATTATCGACCTTAAAAGTGAGTCATGCAGCTGTTGGAGGTTCCAAATAGACCAAATATCTTGTGCTCATGCTATTGCCGTATTGAAATCTAAACATGTAAAGGAATTTGGTCCATATTGTTCTGATTACTACAAACCAGCTACTTTGGTGAAGACTTATGAAGTTCCAAGCATTCCCATGCCAGATAGGACAGACTGGAATGTTCCTAATAGTGTAGCTAAGGAAGAAGTGTTGCCCCCAATATTCAAAAGGCTTCCAGGAAGGCCGAAGAAAGGGCGGAAGAAAAAATCTAGCGAAACACTTTCATTAAGCACAAATCATTGAGGACGTTGTGGACATGAAGGACACAATAGGCGTTCCTGCAATTTCTTCCCAAAAGAGAATTAAGTTTTAGTTTTTGTTGACTCTTGAAGATTAATCACTCGATTCTTTTTCTGTTTTTTAGAAATGAAGTTAGTTAACAGTTTTTGTTTGCTATTTTAAAATTAAAATAAGTAAGATTGTTGTTCAATTTATGATTAATTTTGATCAATTTATCACTCAATTTTTTATGTGTATTTGTTTACTGATATTAAGTATTTTTATTTTTTTTTGTAAGTATTTGTTTGCATGGTTAAGCTCATCAATTTTCAAATTTAGTTTGAAATTTTAACATTCAAACTATCAAAAAGAAAGTTAAGTATTTGTTTACTGAGTTTCGATCAATATAATTTGCCATTTTTTGCTCACATTTTTTTGTGTATTTATTTTTATTTGTTGATAAATATGTCTTATTAATGACAAACAATTCATATTTAAATGTATGTAGCTTATAAGACTGTATGTATGTTAAAAGCTTATAAGATGGATATGTAAATTATGAGTTTGTTCTATGAATGAGTGGTGTTGAAAAATATTCTATGAACATTGCAAAATTTATAAAATTATTTAGACTAAATGCAGTGTAGTTGACATGTAAATGCATTCTAAAAATTATATTTAGTCATAAGAATGAAGGTATAAACAATATTTATATGTTGACATATACACACATTCAAGAAAAAATAAAATATGCTAAGTTGCTATATATAGGAATGAAGAAATATGTTTTGTAGTTTAGAGTACTGTGTATATTATTACATATACACTCAATCAGGAAGCTAATTTGGTTTGTTCATTATAAGCATAAGATAGTGATGTGTAGCTATGTATATTACTACGTATACACTCAAATATGAAGCTAATTTGGTTTGTTCTTTTTAAGCATAAGATTATGCTGTGTATATTACTACATATACACTCAATCAGGAAGTTAATTTGATTTGTTCTTTATAAGCATAAGATAACAATTATACACACAACAAACAATACAATAGTTTAATAATGCAATAAGCGTATAATATACATATGATATCAGCGATATACAATATGTATATGTATACGTAGTCGTATATATTTAAAAGAATAAAAACATAAACTTAAATGATATGTTATTTGTATAAAAAAATGTGGTTTGTAAGCATTTGTTTATCAGTATTATTTAGTATACATATGTATATGTAGATTAGTTCACGAATATATATAGAACGACAAATCATGTTCACAAAAGAATAATAAGCAAAGAAATTTTTATCATTAATCCATAAACATTGCTTAAAAAATTGTTAAAACAAATTTATAATAAGAAAAAATTCTAAAGTTGTTGAAAATGCAACATTCCAAACAAAATTCATATTAGTAAACATTTTGTAAATCATAATAAACTGTCCTCTTACCCAATTCTAACAATGGCCATTTCATCAGGAATTGAGTGTTTTGTTCGCCTTAGTCTTGGAGGGTCTTCATTCTCACTGACACTGTCGGGACAGGCATTCCTTCGCTTATGTATTCTGCATATCCAGCAACAAAAACTTCGCAGTCTCTGTCACGAAAAAATAAACACATTATATAATTATAACACATTGTAAAATAATACTTAAGAAAACACTAAGTGCAGATTACTTACAGACTATCACAATCTTGTTGAGAAATGTTTTGCACATACTCAACCTCAAATGAATTGGTATTCATTAACTGCATCGTATCACTCAGTTTATCCATGTATGCATCAAGGTTTGGTCAATCGATACAGGGATGTTTGTTCAAAAAATTCACTGTCAGATAAGAAGGTTGGGAGCATCACTGCCAACTTCTGAATCTCGACGAATGAGTCCATATTTCTTATGTTGGACAACGAATCAGAGATGCGTATAAGTCTATCCTTTAGATCTATAACAGCTAACACCCAGTGAAAATTCTGATTGCAGTTCATTGAAACATACACCTCATCAACAAGGTGCCGGGGCAACCCAGCTGGTATTGAAAATTCCTTGATTATGTTGTTTATTGCATTTTCATTGTCGGCGACAACTACAGGCTCAGCATAATCCTGTTGAGTAGAAAGTACCATGTCTGAATCACTAGGGTAATATCTACGGTATGTCTTCTCAACATAATTCTTGAAAAAATAATTTGTTGTGGTAAATCGGTATTCTTGATCAGTCCGTAATTTTGATTTCTTGCACAAGTGATAAAATATCACATCAATATACTACAAAATTAAAATATAAAGAAGAGACATTAGGTTGATGTACAATGTGAACATATTTATATATATATACAAACAGTAATAATAGGTAAAAAAAAGTAAACATAATTGTGGAGTTTATATATATAACTTACAGGCAGTTACGATAAAATATTTTAATCTGCACAGTTATATAATGAATCTGCACATACGTATAGTTATTCATTGCAATTCTACACATACATAGAATGAATCCTACATACACAAAGAATTCTGAAGAATATTTCTTTATCCGATATTCCATAACCTATTGAACATAATAAACACATAATATGTGAGCCAATATACTTAAAACATTTATGTACTTTACAACAAGTAATTACATTACACATCTAGTACATAGACGTGTATATGAACAATACATAAAAAATAATGAATATAAGCAAGAAATTTTATTACACAGTTAACGATATATATCATTCATGTATTTGTTTGAAATATACTTAGGTAATGTCATTACCTTAATCAGATGGTACTATATGTATATATATGTAATATACAAATTATATATGTATATATACGTAATAATACATAGGATAACAAACAAATATTAAATTTAAGTATATGTTCTGCACATAAATACGTAATATTCCTTACCTGAAAAATAAATATTTAAAACAAAAGAACAAAGTATGTGTAGAACATATACATACTTACTAATACGTACAAATATAAGAAATGATGAATATAAGTAAGACATTTCATTTAACAGTTAGCGATATGAATGAGCTATATATTTGTTTGAAATATACATAGGTAATGTTCATAACCTTAAACAGGTGGTAATATATGTATATATATTTACTATAAAAATGTTATATGTATATGTACATAACAATACACAACATAACAAACAAATATAATATTTATATATATGTTCTTCACATGTAGAATATGTGTATATGAACTACAAAGATCAATATTTTCAAACTGTAACACATTCTTTGTAAGTGTAATATGAATAAGATGCCAATATATGTATGTATGTATGTATGAAAATTTTTAAAAGGTAATATTCAAATTAAAAATACATCATTATTCCAACATGAATTTTTCTACGACATCAAGTAAAACCAATTTTTAGAATGAGCATAAGCAACAACAAAATCATATTGCTGAACTCCAAGGGAAGATGCTTTTGCTTTGTAGTATTCATTATTCATTTTTCTATAAAAAGTTGAATAATTGTATTAAGAAAAATGTGTAAATTGTACATGCATATTCATGAAACAAAATGATATTTGTATTGTTAGAACTTACTTTTTTGAATGAAACTTCAGCAGACCCTCAAGAACCCATTTTTTGTGCTTTTCAATGATAGAACTTGGCATATCGTCAAATATTTCATAACCTTTAAATACAAATGTCTATTTGAATTCTGTGCTTTCATCCTTAAGAGCCTTTGAACCAGATGCAAAGTCAGTCGTGTATGGTGACTTGAAAATTTTTGACCTAGTCCTGGTTCGTTTAGCAGGAGTTTTTACAGCTGGATAAGCCGCAACAACTGAATCAGGATAATTTGATGGAATCTGGCTATCAGATATGGAATGCAAGTTAACTGTTTCATCCATCGATTTAACAACTTCAAGCGGAATATCATCTACCGGTGCTGTCAAACCTTGCATTATAGCATCTATCTCCAATCGAGCAGATTCTGAAAGGGTACTCAAGTATTCATCCTATATAGATAATTAAATGTATATAATGTAAGTTTTCTTTAAACAAGTTTGTAAAGAAAAAAATTGACTATAAATATTGACAGTACAATTATGAAAAAAATTCACTTTATGTATTTACCGAATGATCTTCATGAATATTCTCAGGGTTTTGTACTTTAGAGTAATTTGGATTCTGATTTACAACTGCATCAACAAGAGAATTCAATGTGACAGTTCCAATATCCTCCATTTCCTGATTCACCATTTCTTCGACATGCACATCTAATGTGGAAGTTTCAACATCTGAACTAAATCCTTCAAAATTCTGTTATATATTAAAAAACATATACAAAACTAAATAAGTGTATTTTTATGAAATAATAACTTTTATACTATGAGATATACCTAACCTCAAAATGTTTTTGTACATTTTATCACGAGCAATTTCTGGGTGCAATGAGTTATTACTGTGGCCGAGAATCAAAAATATTTTAAATATGTATGGAATGGTTATGATGATGTTTCCTTTTTTTTGAGGCATTATCTATGTATATTATAAACATATACGTATAACAAATGACATATACAAACTAATAATAAATATAACTATAGAGAACATCAGTTAACGTACATAAGAAAAAAATCTAAGTTTTATTTTAATTTTTTCTTTAATACAAAAGTTGAAACTAACTATGTGAAACTACCTTTTTTTGTAAAAGAATACCTTTTTTTGTTTTTGTTCCTCTATTAGAAAGAATTCTATATCAACCTGCTCATTTGGCGGAACATGTTCCTGTTGCATACATTCCACATCATGATCTTGTTGATGTTGTAGGTGTTGTTTGGAAAAATACAATAAATAAATCATTATTGTTAAATAAGTTATAAAAAATGTACTACACAGTACTGTATGTTGTCAATTAGACACAAAATATTTTTGTTATTTATAAAATACTAACTACATAGTTATGTATGATAAGTTGATATACATAACATAGTTATGTATATTAAGATATATATATATATAACTTTAGTATTTAACATGTTTAATGTACAAAACATAGATGAAATGTATTTGAATATATACATGACTGTGTGTGTATAGATTTTATATCAAGATCTCGCTTGAGAAAAAGTCATTTTGTAAAAAATACCTTTTTTGCTTTATCTTTTAAACTAGTGACGATATCCATCTCTTCGAAATTGTCTACTGATGGAACTCCCCCAGTTGTAAACCCTCCAAGTTCATCATCCTTGTGACATTAGGATTACATATGTGTAAGAACAACAGCATCATAGTAAAAAAATGCATAGTTATAAAAACTTATCATTTTTGCATTGTCTGCATTAGTTGAAAAGAAATTCGTATGAACAACCTGTTCTTTTGATGGAACATCTTCCTTTTGTAAACATTCCACATCTTGAACTTGTTGATCCTGTTGCTATTTTATGAAAAAATATGAAAAAAAATTACAATGAATGAGGTGTTTTTGTCCAAATATTTGATAAAGATATAAAATGTAGAGTAACAAATGATTATGTGTGAATGAGTTAGAAATGTTGATAAGACGGGCTTGTATGATGGGTACTATAGACTACAATCTTATGTATGTTATTAAAAATACATTAAAGTGTTATGTATATAATCTACATATACATACCATTGCAGTACTGTATGTTGTCAATTATACACAAAATATTTATGTTATTTATAAAATACTAACTACATAGTTATGTAGGATAAGTTGATATACATAACACAGTTATGTAAATTAAAAAAAAATATATATATATATATATATATATATATATATATATATAACTTTATTATTTAACTTGTTTAATGTACAAAACATAGATGAAATGCATTTGAATATATACATGACTGTGTGTGTGCAGATTTAATATCAATATATCACTTGAGAAAAAGTCATTTTGAAAAAAATATCTTTTTTCCTTTATCTTTCGAACTAGTGACGATATCCATCTTTTTGAAATTGTCTATTGATGGAACACCCCCAGTTGTAAACCCTCCAAGTTCATCATCCTTATGACATTAGGATTACATATGTGTAAGAACAACATTATCATAGAAAAAAAATGCATAGTTATAAAAACATATCATTTTTGCATTGTCTGCATTAGTTGAAAAGAAATTTGTATGAACAACCTGCTCTTTTGATGAAACATCTTCCTTTTGTAAGTATTCCACATCTTGATCTTGTTGATCCTGTTGCGGAAAAACATGTGAAATTTTTTTTTGCAATGAATGAGGTGTTTTATGCCAAGTGTTTGATAAAGATATAAAATGTTGAGTAACAAATATAATATTGGATTCATCCGACATATATAATTGATTATGTGTGAATGAGTTAGAAATGTTGATAAGATGGATTTGTATGATGGGTACTACAGACCACAAACTTATGTATGTTATTAAAAATACATTACAGTGTTATGTATATAATCTACATATACATATCAAGTTATGTATATTGAACAATATACATAATTTAGATGTACAAGACAGAAATAAAATATATTAGGATATATAAATGACTGTGTGTTTGTATTTTATGTATATTTAGATATATATATATAAGTGTGTGTGTATTTTGTAACATCCATAATCGTATCGTATTAACATTACAAGTTTGATTAGTCAACAACCTGTTTATGTACAATGAAGTATTCTATTAAGTGAACAATTTTCAATGAAATTAAAATAAAAAATTCTATCAACAATTTATGATGTATCTCAATATTATAGAAAATTGTGATGTATATCAAAAATAATAATGTCACGAATGTACTTCAATAGTTAAATACAAAAATCATTAATTGTGATAAGTAAAATCAGTTAAATTTACCTTTTTATTGGCGTGTTTGATGTGTTTTAGCATGCACATAAGTTCTGCGTGTTGTGTATTTCTTTTGTCATTTGATTCTTCATGTTGTTTAACCATTACTTTGTGAAGGAAGGTGAATTTTTGGTCAACCTGCAAATAAAAAAACAATAAATTTGATAATATTTGTATAATTTAATTGTACATAGTGTTTGCTATATGCATAAACTTACATAAGACTGTAAGAAGAACTTCAATTCATTCCACTTTTGATCAGAACTGTCCTGATGACCTGACTTGCCGGATGATGACGGAGTTAGCATTGGTGCATCAAGACGCTCTGAATCATAAGTTCATGATTGATCTATTGGCATACTTTTCCTGAAACAGACGGTGGAGTTTTCTCGTTATCTTGCATAGAAACAGTTGTAGTATCAAATCGAACTGTCCTTCTCTTCTTCGTAGATTGCGATGCGGATGCATGAGTACTTAGACCTACCTTCATTAGGATTTCAGGTGGTGGAACAATACTGAAATCTTCAAAACCTTTATGGTCCATGTTCGATTGAGTATGCATGTTGACAACGTGTCTTTTACCACTACGATCTGGATAAGTATCATGTGATAAGGCAGATTCATTATTATTTAATTCAACCCCTTCGATTATTGGCAAATCAAATCTTTGTACTTCTTCATGAGTTGGCCGTAAATTAGTGTACACAAACTGTTAAGCATTAAAAAATGGGTACATTAAGATTCACTGGAAAGTCAGCAGAGTGAAATACAAATTTAAACTCAAAATGTAGTACTAAGTGTTTACCTTGCTGAACATACCGGCCATGAACTTCTCATACTTGACCTTAATCCCAACTATCTTCCAGTTAAAAATCCTAGGAATTACATTACCGACACGCTCAGCTATAGTACTGTCTACCTCAGAACAACATTCATACATCCAAACATTCAACACATGAGGCATTCCCCCAATAGAGTATAGCTGTTTTTTAACAAAAAAATCTTATCTCCATGTTGCAATCAGCTTTTGAAAAGAAGCCTTTCCCCATGAAAATTGTTCATACCTGCCATCCTCCACCATCACAAAGTCCGATCGGATAATAGTAGCATCACATACTTGAGAAAACAAAAAGGTATGAATAAAGTATAGGATGGACATGTTCAAAGCATCGGTGTTGTTGTCAAAATTTTTCGCCTTGAATCGTTGTACAAAAATACACTTTTTGACAGTATGTTTTGAACTTGAAAAGTACTTCGCCATTAATACGGACTTAGATGAATGAGTATACAGGTGTTCCTCAATGTTTCCAGTACATTTAAGTTCAGATATTAAAGCAAACTCTAAAATAGTAAACTTCAGAATGGTTTCGTGCATGTAAACGTGAATTTCATTCGAATTTTCTTGCTCTAACTCAAGCATAAGTATACATTTGGAAATCTGACTCTGAAAATTACACTGGGGCATGTCCAAAAAAGACCCAAAGATTGTTTGATGAAAAAGATTGTAAGCTTCTTCACCAGCACAATTCTTTATATCTGAACCAAATACGCAGTTGCAATAACTACCGAAATGCAAAGAATGCACAGGAACATTTTTTATCCGATATTTCATACCCTATTGAAAATGAAGAACACATATTATGTGAGTCTATATGGTCAAAACATATACTGTACATAATAACTAGCCATTTCATTGCACATCAAACAACATCTAACACATGAACGAATATATGGACATGACATAAAAAATCATGAATATAAACTAGGAATTTAATTACACATATAACAACACATGACATGTATGTGTTAGAAATATACATAGGTACTATTCACAACCATATATATCTAACATATATTTAATAGATGATTTTTTCCTACATCTTCTAACATATGTATATTTAATAGATATTTAATACGTATGTATATCTATTAAATATACATATGTTAGATGTATATAAACACAACAATAAACAAGAAAATAAAACAAAATATAACTCTTTTGTATATGAATTAAACATAGAGATGTAATATTTATTACCTCAAAAATAGTATACACAACAAAAAACAACTCATACAGAAATATGATTTACATGTACAAATGTTAATATTCAATGCATCAAAACACAGTACACAAAACACAGATAATAGAATGTATCTATATGTTCAACAACATAAAAAGAATAATGTATGTGTACAACACATACATACTTACTAATAGATACAAGCAGTAACCACATATGTATATGAACTACAAATATCAAGGTGTTCAAATCAATAGCATCAATAAAAATGTATATGCAGAATGTATAGACAAAGTAATTTTGTATTTGCACATCCCATTTTCACACTTAACTTCATACATAATGTATGTGTATAACACATACATACTTACTAATAGATACAAGCAATAACCACACATATATATGAACTACAAAAATCAAGGTGTTCAAACCAATAGCATCAACAAAAATGTATATGCAGAATATATACACAAAGTAACTTTGTATTTGCACATCCAATTTCACACTTAACTTCATAACTCCAATAATCAATCACAACAGTTAAATACCATTTTCAAAAAACACAATATACCAATAACAAAAAATATTATAAAAGATGAAATACCTTTGATAAACAGGGTCGACCACTATCCTTTTTTTTTTAATTTTCTTGATGATTCTCTAATTTTTTTTTCGACCTTGAATTTGATGCTTTAATAATCTTTTTCATCCTGATGGGGTCGTTAAGATTTTTTTATCTGTTTTCATAAAAGTTAGGTTCCTCATTAGCAAATAACAAGGGAACGATATCAACTAGTGAATTTGTTGTCTCATTATTATCTAGTTGAGTTAGTCCTAAACTAAAGGAAAGAGAATCCTCCATTAACAAAGTACTAAGTTGCTACTTTATTACTTCAAATAGAAGATTTTTTTTTAAAGAGAAGAAAAATGCAGATGATTAAACTATAATTCGGTAAAGAAGAAATCCATAAAATTAGTAAATCAAAACATGCAACAAAATCTTGTTTGAAAAATCTCGAAAATTTCAACTAATTTTTTTTAAAGAAAGAAAAATGCAAATAATTAAACTATAATTTGGTAAAGTAGAAACCCATAAAATTAGTAAATCAATACATGCAACAAAATCTTGTTTGAAAATTCTCGAAAATTTTAACTATGTAATGAAATTTTTTCTTAACAATAATCAAAAATTAAATATTTAGAATGTTAAAAGAAGATTCAGTTGAAACTGAAGAAGATTAAATTGAAATTGAATACCCTTGACTAGGAATTGGACAGATACACGATTGATTTCAAACTTGGAACTGTCGCTTGATTGTAGCCGTACTTTTTGGGGGAGAATCAGTGAACGTAAAAAGGGGGTTTAGCCGTACTTTGGGGGAAGATTTGGTGAAAGTAAAAAAGGAGTTTGTATGTATATGTAATTTATGAGAGAGAAATTAAAAAAGTGGTATAAATGTAATATGTTTGGGGGATATGAGATGTTTTATAATAAATGAAATATAATATGTGGGTTTATGTAATTTATAGTATCATTAATGCTTTGCTTTTTGAACTTTAGCAACACATCTAAAGAAAAAGCCCAACCATTTTCATTTAATTACAATCATGGCCTTAAATAAAAGTCCTCCCTTTTCTATTTAATTGCAATGATACCAAAGTTCTATTGAATATGGTGGAGCCCATACTTATTAAAATGTATAATTAAATATTTCATATATTTTTTATTTTACTCTCTTAAAAGTAAGTAATTTTTTCACTATATTTCGCATTTAAATTTTTGTTGCTCCGTAATTTTAATATACCACCCTTAATTAATTATTATAAGTTATTTATCTATTAAAAAATTAATAATATTTAACTAAAATATAAAATAGACATTTATCACAAATCTCTTTAACCTTAATTTTACTATATCACATCTAATTAATTATTATAAGTCATTTATATATTGAAAAATTAATAATATATAATTTGTGATTTTACTATATCACCCCTAATTAGTTATTATAAGTCATTTAGGTATTAAAAATTAATAATTTTAATTTAAAAAGATAAAATAAATATTTATGACATGTCTGCTTCAGCTGCTTCAAACGTGATTTTACTATATCATCCCTAATGAATTATTATAAGTCATTTAGGTATTAAAAGATTGATAATATTTAACTAAAAAAAATAGACATTTATGACATGTCTACTTCAGCTACTTCAACCATGATTTTACTAAATACCATCCTAATTAATTATTATTAGCCATTTAGATATTAAAAAAATAATAATATTTAATAAAAAATTAAGATAGATATAAAAATGATAAATTAACTCTTGAAGTTTAGAATTAACTTGATGTTTTATATGAGATCCACTTAATTTTTTTTCACGGGTATTTTTTATAGTAATTTTGTTATGTCACTTCTAATTATTTGTTGTAAGTCATTTAAGACATTTATGCCTCGCAGCTTCAATCGTGATTTTACTATATCACCCCTAATTAATTATTATGATCATCTAAGCATTGTGTCACTTAATTGAAATAGAAGAAATATTATAAATTACAATAATTAAAAATTAAAGTTATTTTAATTAATATAATTGGCTATCGACGATATGAAACTCTGGACAGGGAGAGTAACATATATTATTCAAAAATTACATAAAAAGTATTATAAATTACAATAGTTAACAACTTAAGATATCTAGAAATAATTTAATTTGTTATATATTTCAAAAAAATATGTAAAAAATACTATAAATCACAATAATTAACAACTTTAAAAAATATAAATTATAAATATTTGATTGACTCTTGAAATTATATTAGTGTCACTTAAACTGGAACAGAAGAAAGGTATTATCAATCACAATAATTAAAAATTAAAATTATTTTAAAAATATAATTAACTATTAATGTCACAAAAGTTTGGACAATAAAAGTAATGTATATTATTAGAAAATTACATAAAAAAATATTATAAATTACAATAGTTAACAACTTAAATTATATAAATACATATTAAAAGTATGATTGATTATCTAAATTCTATTTGTGTCACATAAATTGAGACAAAATATAACATATATTGAATCCATGCTAGATCCCGGATGAATCTTAGAATGTATATGCAATTTTTTAAAACTCTTATTTAAATATATAAAAATAGAAGAGACAAGTTCTAATACATCACATTAAATAGTGTATAACAAATAATGTTAGCATAAATAATGGCAGTATTACGAATACAAGCATTATTAGTGCAAATATTACTAATACATTCTATTTAAATTTATTTTTATATACTCTAACAAACGAATCATACGTTTCAATAGAAGGAACATATACAAAAATAAAGTTCGATAAAACATTTACAGAAGTATGTTTTATCGTGTTCTCAAAGTCAAATAACTTAAATTAAAATGAAAGATGATAACTTGTAGTTTTTTTATTTTTTTATAATTTCCAAAACACTTAAAATTTAAATTTAAAATATTAATTTAATTTAACTTCAAAGAACAAATTGTTAAATAAAAGAAAAGGGGGAATAAAAACAAAGAATATTTATGTCGGCTTAGTAGGGAAATATAATTTAATTTTGGGTTATTAATTGCAAACCACATGTGATGTAATATGCAATTACTAGATAAACCTTTATCATCAACAACAACAACAAATCCAGTGCATTCCCACACAGTGGGGTCTAGGGAGGGTAAAATGTACGCAATCCATACCACTACCTCCGGAGAGGTAGCAAGGTTGTTTCCGATACACCCCCGACTTAGGACAAAGAATAATAAGTAAATTCATAATAAAGCATGAAATACGTTGGAGCAATAAAAATAAGGCACCCACACAGTAGAACCCTATACTAACAAACCAAAGGCACCCTCACCCACAATACCCCCACCCCAAAGCTCTCCTAGCTTCCGACTACGGCCCACTCGCAGACACTAACCTTCTACTCTTATCTGCGTCCTCCACACCTTCCTATCTAGGGTCATGACCTCCGTAAGCTGTAACTGCTCCATGTCCCGTCTAATCACTTTCCTCCAATATTTCTTCGGTCTACCACTACCCCGCCTGAAACCATCCAAAGCCAATCTCTCACACCTACAAACTGGGGTATCCGCGCCCCTCCTACTCACATGCCCAAACCATCTCACCCGAAATTTCCTGATCTTGTCCTCCACCGAAGCTACTTCATCCTTCTCCCGAATAATCTCAATCCTAACCTTATCACTCCTAGTAAGCCCACACATCCAACGCAACATATATATTTCCGCCACCTTCAATTTTTGGATATGGGCATTCTTTACTGGCCAACACTCCACTTCATATAGCATGGCTGGACGGACTGCCACTCTGTAAAATTTTCCTTTAAGTTTGAGCGGCACCTTCTTATCACACAACACTCCCGAGGCTAGCCTCCACTTCATCCAATCTTTCCTAATCCGGTGGGAGATATCCTCACCAATCTCACTATTTCCCTGAATCAAGGACCTGAGATACTTAAAATTATCCCTCCTACACACCACCTGAGAGTCTAACCTAACTACCAACTCGTCTTCCTGTCTTAAGTCATTAAACTTGCATTCTATATACTCTGTCTTGCTCCTACTCAACCTGAACCCTTTAGACTCAAGTGTTTATCTCCAAACCTCCAATTTATCATTCACACCTCCCCGCGTCTCATCAATCAACACTACATCATTCGAAAAAAGCATGCACCAAGTCACCTCACCTTGATACTCCACGTTAAAACATCCATTACCAAAGCAAATAGAAAAGGGCTAAGAGTCAATCCCTGATGCAACCCTCTCAGGACCGGAAAATGGTCAGAATCTCCTCCCGCCGTCCTCACCTGGGTCTTAGCTCCTTCATACTTGTCCTTAATCGATCTGATGTAAGCCACCGGGACCCAACTCATCTCCAAGCATCTCCAAAGAACCTCTATAGGAACTTTGTTGTATGCCTTCTCCAAGTTGATAAATACCATGTAGAGATCCTTCTTTCTTTTCCTATATTGCTCCACCAGTCTCCGCACCAGGTAAATTGCCTCCGTCGTTGAGTGACCGGGTATAAAGCCAAACTGGTTCTCCAAAATAGACACTATTTTCCTCAACCTCCGCTCTATCACTCTCTCCCAAATCTTCATAGTATGACTCAACAACTTAATACCCCTATAGTTGTTGTAACTCTGGATGTCATCCTTGTTCTTCTATAGAGGAATCATGGTGCTCCACCTTCATGCCTCAGGCTTTTTTACAATTTTAAAAATTCCATTAAATAATTTGATTAACCACCTTAAACCAGCCCTGCCAGCAAACTTCCAAAAGTCCACAGAGATTCGTCTGGCCCTGTCTCCCTACCCCTCCTCATTTTGCGAATAGCCTTACTGACCTCCTCTACCTTAAAACACCTATAATACCTAAAATTGTGACACCTCTCTGAGTGCTCCAGCTCCCCTAGCACAATCTCCCTGTCCCCCTTATCATTCAAAAGTCTGTGAAAATACGACTGTCATCTTCTCTTAATATGAGCGTCCTCTACCAGCACACTACCATCCTCCCCCTTAATACACTTCTCTTGGTCTAGGTCACGACCTTTTCTCTCCCTCTTCTTAGCAAGCCTATACAACCTTTTTTCCCCACCTCGCTCCTCCAACCCCGCATATAAGCTCTTAAAAGTTGTTATCTTAGCAGTCGTAACTGCTAACTTAGCCTCTTTCCTAGTTAACTTATACTCCTCCCTACTAGCCTGCTTATCCTCTTCATCCGTACTCTCAACCAACTAAGCATACACCCCTTTCTTAGTCTCCATTTTTTTCTTTACTTCTTCATTCCATCACCAATCCCCCTGCCGCCGACCGACCCAGCCCCTAGAGACACCAACATCTTTCTAGCTGTCTGCTTGATACACCTAGTAACTCTATCCCATATACCATCCACATCTCCCTTACATTCCCACACCCCCGTCTCCGCCACCTTCTCCCCTATCTCTAATGCACTAACTGGAGTCAAGCCCTTCACTTAATTCTAGGATGCCCTACCCTCTCTTCCTATTCCTATCCTTCTTTAAGCCTAAATCCATCACCAGAAGCCCGTGTTGGGTCGAAAGGTTCTCACTCGGGATGACTTTACAATCCTTGCACAGTACCCTATCCCCCTTTCAAAGCAGTAGAAATTCGATCTGCGTCTTAGCTATTGCACTTCAGAAGGTGACGAGGTGATCCTCCTTCTTCTGAAAGCTCGAATTCGCTAATACCAATCCAAAGGCCCTCGCAAAATCCAATAAAGAAAATCCCTCATCATTCCTCTTCCTAAAACCATAACCCCCATGCACATTGCTATAGCCCTCCGGTACTACCCTGATATGACCATTGAAATCCCCTTCTACAATAGTCTTCTCAGAGCTAGGCACGCCTCTTACCACCTCATCCAAAGCCTTCCAAAATCATTTCTTCTCCTTCCCGTCCAAGTCCACCTGAGGCGCATAAACACTACACACATTCAAAGTACACCCCTCAATGACTAACTTAATCGTCATCAGCCTATCGTTGACCCTCTTAATATCCACTACTTGCCCTCTAAGTTCTTCATCTACTAAGATACCCACTCTATTCCTATGCCTATCACTCTCCAAGTACCAAAGCTTGTAACCATCCACATCCCTAGCCTTAGCCCTACCCATTTGGTCTCCTAAACACACGCAATATTAATCCTCTTCTTTCTAAGAATCTCCACCAGCTCTATTGACTTACCCTGAAGGGTTCCTATGTTCCAAGACCCCACCCTCACCCTATCTATACTAGTAACACGCCTACCTTTACCACTCTTCACTCCACACCCCACCCCCGACCTAACACCATACTTTGCCCCCAATCCCAAACTAGTCCTTCCCTGTTCCCCAACCCTAACACCCGTGCCGAGGCCCAAATCCCTCGGATATGATCCTACCCTGTTGAATTATTCTCTATTTTATTCAACAGGTATCAAATCGTATGTATCAATTTTAATTTCATATTTCATACTTAACGTAGCAAATCTTAATCATAAGATTAAAGATCTAAACTTCAAAATGCATCAAATTTTATTATTTATTTGAGTAAGTTATACATAATTATCTTGTGAGATAATTTGGTTCATTAAAAAATACTATCAAGTAGTTAATATTTTTTTTATTTATTTTATAATTCATAATTGAAATTGACATCAATCTAACTTATTATATATAATCAAAATATCTTAATGTTGGGCCCGTGCTGATACGGGCCATACTTCTCTAGTTACATATTATATATATTAGTATTGACTTATTTTTTTAAAGTGGGAAAAAGAAATGTGAAATTTCATTACATATATATATGCACGTATGTCTGTGTTCATCTTTATTTAGGAGCCTTTTCTGTTTGTTTCTTTTCTTTCTTCTTTAGAAAATTGATTAGAGTTCTTAGTTAGTCTTACAAAGTTGCATATAAGTTAAGAGGCGTGGTGAAAAATAATTTCTTTGATGTCATTTAAATTTGGATTCTAGCGAGATACTATTTAAAGTTCGTGGAAAGATATTATAGCTTTGGCGTCCAGATAGGCTACGTTTACCCTACCTTTAGAATTTAGATTGAGCTTATTCACTAAAATTGTAAACTATTATGCTAGCGTTGGATAAGTGCTTATAGATGAGTATCATTTGATTTATATAAATTGTCTTATTTTTTGAATTAGGACCCCGTTCTAGTAAATATTGGAATATTATCTTTTAATATAATATAGCATCTATCACTTTAGGACGTGAAACTAAAATGCAAAATCTGGAATTTATCCCTTTTTAATTAAAATTGACGAATGATTATTTAGACGTTGACATTGTTATGATAAGGTATGGATTTTAATATTACCGTTGGGTATGGTTACCATGAGTTTTGATTTGAATCCGGCATTTGATTATTAATGTTACTATGAGTTTCGGTTTGAGTCCGACATTTGATTATTAATATTACCATGAGTTTCGGTTTGAGTCCAGTATTTGATTATTAGTGTTACAATGAGTTTCGGTTCGAGTCCGGCATCTGATTATGATTGTGATTCCTCTGAGTTTCGGTTCGAGTCCGACATCTGATTATGAGTTCTATATATGTGGCCTATCGTTATTACCCACTATGTCTGGTTTTAATCCGGTATGTGTCCTCTTGTTATTATCCATTACTATTGGTTTGAGTCTGGTATCTGGCCTCTCGTTACTACCCATTGGTGCCGGTTCAAGTCCGGTGCACATCTGAATGACTATCATGATTTATTGAGATTAGCACAGTTATAAATTACTTATGGTTATTTTCATCACTTGTGTGTCCCATCGGCATTACTGCATTATTTATTTTCTATACCGCTTACATTTATTCCTTTATCTCATTGGCATAGCTTGTTAGTTGTTTACCCTTTCTGTTCCTTTACTATTGACTTGGACTACATCTTCGTATTGTTGTTATACTTTTTCTATATTGAGCTTAGTCGGGTGATGATGCCTACTGAGTATCCGTTGCTTTGGTACTCATACTACACTTCTGCATCTTTTTCCTGGTGCAAATTCGGGTACTAGCAATTGACGCTGACATGACTCCTACCTTCCAGTACTGATTTAGAGCAGGGTGAGCTTGTTGTCGTCCGAGGCTGATCTTCCTCTATCTACTCCAGTTGGTCTTTTGCACTTGAGACTGCCTGTATGTGTTGTCTACATCTTAGATTTTTATCTAGTACTATAGGTATCTGTTAGTAGTGGCTCTAGTACTGACCTTATCAGATCTTGGGAGGAATTCATTTGTATAGTTGGTCCTTTCTCCTCCTCTCGTTTTGATATAATATATATGTTTCCTTCTTACTTAGTCTTCACTTATTATTGTTTTTGTTATCATCATACGTGATCTTTTATTTGGTCTCTGCCTATTAGCCCCGTTACCTATAATTTTGGATTATGGCTTGACTTGTCTACTGATAGGTTAAAGTAGGCGCCATCACGACTTGAGAAATCGGATCGTGACATTATATTTTACTAAACTACTATGTATTGGATGTTTTTTGAGAATTGAACATTATTAAGCAAAAGCGGTTCTTTATTACATGGATATAGCTGAAAAACAAAGTAATTTTTATCTTTAAGGGGAACTTTTTTAAATAAAGTAGTGACACTTATTTTGAGACAAGAAAAATATATATTCAAGCGCTCAATTAAAAAGATTATACTTTGAGTATCTAAATGAAATTTAATTAACACTTACTACATCTCATTTTATGTGTAGTCATTTTTTTTATCCGTTTAAAAAAGAATATCATTTTTTCTTATTTGAAAACTATTTAAAGACACAATTTTAGTTTTACCCTTATTGATCCCACTTATAAAGTTTTACTTAATTAAAGATAATAATAGTATAATTTCTTTTAATAAATAATAATTTGATAAATATTATCAATTTTTTTTAAAAAAAAAACTAATTTGAAGCGTAAAATGAGACAGAGGGAGAAAGAAATTCTGAAAGTCTTCTATACAATATAATCCGCCTAAAAAAAAAATATTAGGAGTCCCTTTGGTTTTATGTGCTTAATTAATTAATAGCCTCTCTGGCAGCTGTGAATCGTGCACGTGATGACTTTTTTGGTGCTAAGTGATGCAAATTAAGCAAAGATGTGAAACTAGGACAAGAAATAGAATCTTAGGGGCTTCTCATCTCATGACTCATGAGGGGAAGAAAAAGGAAAATAATGAAAGCACATTCAAAGCTCTAGATGTTTTGACCACAGGAATGTGTGTGACAGATAATTGACACTTTAGCAATTTTATAAGGAGGGGGAGTGGGGGGACTATTAAAAGAATGAGAATAATGACGAGATTCGTTGGTTGAATAAATTGAACGAAGAATAAGATTTAGCGTGACCGTCACTTATATATGTCTATAATATAATATTATTATCTTCATACCGATTTTAAGAAAATAAACTTTATGATCTTAGACTTAAAGAGATTGAAAATCTATTAAAATATGATCTTTTAGGCTTGTGATATAAAGCATATTATATAAAAGTTAGAATTAAAGCATCACTAAAAAGTAAAAAGACACTAACATTGTTTTTTTAGAATAGACTAAGATAAAAGTAAGATAAACAATTAAATATTTAAATTCTACTTAGTAGAATTATTTCCTACAAAGATATTAAAGTAATACTTATAATACCATTTATTTCAAGTCAAAGTAATCATTAAATTTTGATGTTATTTCAAGTTTGAATCTTTTTGCTAAAAACTTGTCAATGACATACATCTATTGTTTCGTTGCCAAACATAAAAGTAATGAGTCAAAGGTAACACGTTAGTTCTCTTTTAAGAAACTACATTTTTCTGCTTTTGTGAATTAAAAAGAGAAAAAAAGAGACTTACTATGATAAGTTAACAACGATGCTAAAAATAAATTATTATTATAAAATAATAAAGAACAAAAAGAAGAGTAGAGAGAATAGAGAGAGTAATTCTTATTTCTTCTTTTGAGGGATCAGAGATCGTAAGATTGAGAATACAATGAACAAAATTCCTTTATTTATAGGAAAAAATACTCCTAGTTTCTGACTAAAAGTCAGATACTTCAAATCCTGATAGATATCGACTACATCTTATTAGATCTTGATAGACATTCACTACAATGTAAATACATTTATAACACTCCCCTTGAATGTCTAGATAGATAATTTGCCTCGTTAAAATCTTACTAGAAAAAACCTAGTAGGGAAAAAAAATCTAGTGAAGGAAAAAGAGTACACATCTCTAACAATACGCATATTGGCTGCCTCATTAAAAACCTTACAAGAAAAACCAGTGGGACAAAACCTCGTAAGGGAAAAAGAGTACAGCGCGTATTAACTCCCCCTAATGAGAACATCCTTGAACTTTTGCATCCCGATCTTGTGCACCATCTTCTTAAAAGTTGTAATTGGAGAAGACTTGGTGAATAAATCAATCACTTTTTCACTTGAACGAATCTGTTGCATGTTGATATCACAATTCTTTTGTAGCTCATGTATGTATAAAAGCTTTGATGAAGTGTGCTTCGTTCTATCTCCTTTTATGAATCCTCCATTAAGATGTGCTATGCATGATACATTATCTCCGTATAAAATTGTGAGTAGATTGTCATATTTTACACCACATTTTTTTCGAATGAGATGTATCATGGACCTCAATCATACACATTCTCGGCTTGCTTCATGAATAGCTATTATCTCAGTATGATTCGACAAAGTGGCTACGATAGACTGCTTTGTATATCTTCAAGATATTGCAGTACCACCACATATGAACACATAGCCTATTTGAGACCGAGTTTTATGTAGGTCAGATAAGTACCCAAAATCAGCATGACCAATAAGATCAAGATTGCAAACTTGCTAACAAATTAACTAAAAAAAAAAAAAGCTATATCAGGCATTGTAGAATTTGCAAGATACATTAGTGCAAATTGCACTAAGATATGGTACTTCATAAACAAGAAGCGTCTCATTCTTTTTTTTAGGTCGGAATGGATCCTTATTCAATTTTTGCATGTTTCTCATTTAGGCAAATACTCTATTGCTTTTAAAAACTCTCGAAGAGTTTCAATGATACTCAAATCATCAAATTATATCTTATGAGGATAATAAAAAGTTTCCCAGAAATTTTATATGCTTCAAGCATTTTGAATCCTTTAGGGATTTTCATATGGATGTTTGTCAAGTAACAATATCCAACATGTCAAGTGGGACATCTTCAAGTGTCTGGACTGTAAATCAAATAAGTTTTACGCTTACCAAAATGCATCCTTTCAGGTCACTTGATAAATATTTCTACGTCAACATGCTTAAATAAATGTAGAATTCGGATCCTCGTAATCTTTTACAATATTGCGCCAATATTATATCAAAGATAACATTGATGATAGATCATTTCGTATTGGTTCACAGTATAACATAACATTTTGAGATCTCATCACTTCATTATTTTCAAGTACCTGAACCTCTCATAAGGTTTCACGAAGTGTTATGTCATAGGCTCTTCAAGAGCACATTACCTTCTTATTATGATTATTTGCTCCTTATTTTTCAAGGATTATTTCATTTGGAACCTATTAGTCTACCATGCTTCATGCATGCGTAGACTTTGTCCTTTATGAACACAAAATAAGAGCACTTGTAGCTTAAATATGAGATGCATTCGACATTCGACTTGATTATCTTTTGAATGAGGATTTGATGATAATTCCTAACATATTTCATAGCTGATTATAATCTCCCCCTTATGTTAGGAAAACTAACATACATCTTCCATCTTCTTTGAGGAATCCATCTTTGTGCATCATGGTATATTTATTAATTGTATACCGCACATCAAAATTATTAGATGGAATAGTTGGTTCCTGACCTTGAACCAATTGAGAGGGAAGAAACAATCATAATATATTGGTCTAATGCATACAAGTGTTATTGTACGCAACATATCATATTTCATACCAATACATGAAGTTTTGTTCTCATTAGCGATGGTTTAGCTATTTATCGAAGACATTCAATGCCAAACCATCATCATTAAGATAACTTTCTTGATTGCACAATCTGAAAATTATGTTCTTAACTCAATTTTATTGAGCAAGCAACTTTATGAATGTCAAACTGCAGGTTGACAATGAATATACATGTGATCACCTTATTGATGCATCTTTTCAACATATCACATGATAGGTGAACGGGCCCATATTTACCTTTTATATTTTCCAGATTTAAGGAACTCAATTCCAACATTAGTTGGTCCAACCAAATTATCATGAGAACAAACGACATAAACAATTCTTGAAGAATCTTCTAGTTCTTCAATACATGTCTAATATTCAATATGCACATCTTCGAGATGTCACAATCGTTCATGAACTTTTATTCTAGCAAATTCTAAGTTTACCATGACATGTAAACTTTTACTTTAGTAAATTTCAGATTTACTATTACATGAATAAATTTCAGATTTACTATTTCAGAAGTAGATTTCAAAATAACTCTTCTCAGTTATTCTGCCTCATTTGGAGGTGAGTTGTGATACTACCACAATCAAGTGCACGTTTGTATTAGTAAGATTCGTATTCTCCAGGATTAAAATATAATCGTGCCTTAAGCCTATCAAATTTTGATAGCTTGTAACCTTTTTCATGATATTGCTACTTCAGAGCACATCGAGGCATATACCTTTCAAAGTATATCATATATTGCTACTACATTCACTTCAAGAATGGAGCAAATTATCATCTTTCAGACTTATAATATATTACTACCATTCACTTCATGGAATGAAGCATATTCAATAGACAGGTTTCATGACTTTTTATCAAAAACACATTATTTTGCCTTAGCCATCATAATATCATCAACATGGTGTATTGACATTCAAATTCAATGTCTTACCCATATAAAGGCGTCTTAGGCATAAATCAATGGGGCTTGAACCCATGCATGCATTCATATCGTGCTTTTGGGAGGATGACCATCTTCAAGTGGTCAAATCTTTCTTTTAGGCTATTCCACAAAACAAGTGGATCCTTAGTAGTAAGGTATTCAATTTTCAGAATTTCGTCAAGATGATGATGCAATAAAATCATAGCCTTAACACGATTTTAATGAGATGCTGTATTTTCTTTCTTTATGGCATCTCCAAGACCCATAATATCTAAGTGGATTTCAACATTCAATGTTCATTAAAGGTAGTTCACAGTTTCCATGTGTGTCAAGCACATCTATGATTTTGAAAAAAGAACTAGTAAAGGAGTTGGCCAGGTGACTGCTTTTTTCAAAAGAAACTATCTGGAAGACCCTATGGTTTGCTGCTTCCAAACCTGGTTGTCAGGACTTGGAGTAAAATCAGTTCTATTTTTAGGCAACCCCACCAATACTTAAGGGCTCAAAATGGTGGATTGGAAATGGAGCTATCACTCATTTCTGGTTCCACCCCTGGCTCTCTAATATTCTACCCCCTTCTTATTGACCAGGTAAACTTCATACGAAAAGCTTTTGAAAATGTCTTGTAGTAGGAGGACCCAAAGCCCCTTCCTGAATAGGTAGGCACATATTATCAAAAAATATCGAGTGAAGCTTTCTTTTGTCTTCATCACCGCCTCACCAAAAGTTAGCTAACATTTTTTCCAATTGGTCAAGAACTCCCTTTGAAATTGAAATCCCTGCAAGAAGGTGTATAGGCATCAAGAAAAGAACATGTTTGCAAAATCCACTGGATAACAATGCTTTCATCTCCTACCACTTTATTTTATACTCTATCCAGAAGATGAGAAATTTGCATTTTCAGAGTTAAATAGAGGTAGTCCTAGATCAAAATATTAGGAATCAAAGCAAGAAAAGTAGCATTGATGGAACGCGGGATCGCACCTTCCGTGAAGAAATAAAATGACCAGCTGGAAGTTTTTGAAATCCCAACAAAATATTTTATATATAAAAAGAATCCGAAAAGCCTGATGGCTTTAAAGGATAGGGGAGACCTTTTTTTGGGTTAGTGCGCACCGACGTGCTAAAATTTGCCTTTTGAACTTCTTCCTTATTAGGAGGGATCGTAAGCATATTATTATCTTCCTCTGTGACTAGAGAGGGGATGGTATCAACGATCTCATCTTCAAGCACCGAACCTTGAGAAGAAAGTAATGTATGAAATAAATTAAGAGCTTTCTGCCATACAGAGACAAGTTCTGAATTTCGTTTAAGGTGCTTATTCTCTATCTTTCTTCGTAAAATAGAAGTTTTTCAAGCTTACTCTTGGCCGAATCTAACTCTATTTTCTAATAAGAAGAACAACTCTGTTCAAGAGCAAATTTTTCTTCTTTATTTACGATATTTCTATATTCTGAAATAGTTCGCCAATTCAGTGCTTTATTTGTCGAGTCAATCTTCCTGGAGAAGACTTGAAAAGGATTTCCCAAGCATGGCTAAGATCAATGTGAAAATAAGAATGTCGAATCCACATTCTTTGGAAACAAAAGACCCCAGGCGTGCGAGTATTATAATCTTATAAGGAGATTACTAGAGGAGAGTGATCAGATGATACTCTAGGCAAATGGTCAACTCTGGTGGAAAGAAAATGGCTTTTATATAGAAGCGGGCAGTCCCAATTCAAAAGGATTCTATCTAGTCTGGCCCAGATACAATGTTGACCGATTTTATTATTTCTCCAAGTCAATTTGTTGTCATTGAAAGCCCAATCAAATAATCCAAACGAGAAAATCATAGCTTCAAATCTCATCACTTCAATAAAGACATTGAAGTTAGGAGGCCGACCCCCAAGTTTTTTCTAATGGATCTGCAATTACATTAAAGTTCCCCCTACTAGCCACGGGAAGTTATTGCAAGTCAATTGGTCCTTCAATCATCGAGTACACTATCGACTTCCCACACTTATCATGATAACATCACCAATCTTTGGCACTTATGGGGAGCCCTATCATACACATTCACCACTAGAATCTTCATAAGAACTCTGGGGCGAGGTCCAAGGTGAACCCGAATTAACGATGAGAATAGCTTGACCTTCGCCTTTTTCTACCTACACGGATGCCTTCCCTTCCTTGAAAAGTTAACCTAGTCAAGCAATGGAAGGAGAAAGGAATAAGACCTTCCTCGCGTACAGACAAACCCTCTTTAGTGAAGTTAGTCCTTCCCAACCTCTCTTACAGCATCCATTTTGTCAAAGAAGGACGGAGCCAGCACACTGACTACTCTAATTGGGCGTGGACTGGGAAAAAGTAGCAGCTAAAGGAAAGATAAAAGGTATTGGCGAAGAAGTAATGGAGGATCTGATATAGATAAAGTGGAGCATAGTGTGCTTTAGATGCTGAATGAAGTCTATCCAAACTGAATTAGCACTTCTCAGATCAGGCTAGGCCTCTCCAGCTGAGCTGGGCGCCGGGGCCCTGGATGCGCTAACGATTGTCACATAGGGGAATGGTTGCCCGGGTTTCTCAACCTGGTATCCTGCAGCTCGCGTTCATGATATCTACATTCAACTGTGTCCCGGAGACACGATTGAAGCAAGCCCGTTCAGTGTGCTTCTTTCACGATATGTTATAGTCCTGGTTGTCTTCCAGTTGTCTTCTAGCCTTAGAAAAGTCGTGTTCGCCCCGGATGTGTCTGCCCCGGGCATTGCAGCGTCCTCCTTTGATATTATAATCTAGGAGAACTAAAATACTGACCCATTCGGTGACTTTTGTGGTCTCTTTCACTAAACCAACTTGAATCTGAACTACGATTCAGATCAAGTCTTACCGAAATTGGATTTCCTTTTCGTGCCATATATGCTTAGACTTTACTTTTTCCCCCTTTTTCTTCCCCATCCAATATTTATTCTCAAAGGTCTTCATTTTCGTGTAGAAGAAAACTCTCCAAATTTATAACCAACCTTTCCTTCAGTAATCTTACAACGAATAGGAGTTTTTCCATTGAAAATTCGTACGGAGCAATCAACGAATTCCGGTGAAATAGAAGATCTATGATCATGCTCAAATTAAACTTTTGAATGGGTGTAAGCGATCGTTGTCAATATAAAACCCAACTAGGTTGGGGTCGAATCCCACAGGGAATAGGGTGTAAACGTTAATTTGTTTACGAAATACTTTACTGGTAGTTTATTGTTTCCGAATGATGGGGGTTTAAAGTTCACAATGAATCAATCTTCACTTTCTGAATTATAGTGTTCTTATCAATATAAATGGGAAACCAGAGTTATGATCACCAAAGGTTTCAAATATTGACAAATACTAGGTAATGCTAGAGACCCTCGGAATAAGTAGAACAACAGAATATCCCTGACTAAGATACTGTCTTACTTATCTCTCGACCTCACTAGACAATTTATTATCTAATTCTCTCAAACTTAGATAATTTATCTATATCCAAATGGATGTTATCTCAGGTAGATTAATCCAGTTATGGCATTAATCATTAAACAGAAGGTTGGTAGCTTCTGAGTCCCTGTTGATAATTCCCCTCCTCAAGTCTATTTCTCCAATAGAAGCAAATAAAACCTAAGGCATAATCTAATGTTTCCAACCACTAGATTTCAGTTAAAACCACAGAATTTCAAGATGTTCTACTACTCCTTGAATCCGTTAAACACCTAGCATCATATCAAACCCTAATCCTTGGATCCTATAACCCCGGCTAATGAAATTAGCCACTCACGATTTGATGAAAGAAATCACAAGTTGAATTCATGATGATAATAATCAACTTACGTATAAATGGAAAACAACAAGCAATTTCTTTAATTAAATCCCAAGTTAGAAACCCAAGAATAGTTGATAAGAAAGAAAACTAAGAATAATTGGTGAAAGAGAAAAATATACCTGTTTCTCTCTCCAAAGTTCTTATTCTGAATAGTGAAAACTTGATAATTTAAAAACCCCCAAAATTGCTATTTATACTAAAGCCTAATTAAGGTAATAAAATAACAAAATCACTGCTGGGCTTGAATTTAGGTGAAGGCATATTGGTGTTGATCGTCAGGCTTCTGATGGTGTCTCAGATATGTCGTCAGAAGTCGTGCCTCCTTAACCTGTTCTGCCACACTCTGACGATATCCTCCGAAGGCTTAACAGAGGAGTGACGGTGTGTAGCAAATGTCATCAGACCTTCATCTTATTTCACTATGTTCTATCCCACTTGACGGTATCTTCTGATGGCATACCACACTTGTGACGACATATTGAGAATGTCGTCACCTTTATCCAGCAACTCTTCTTCATTGTTCTTCCTGATGCCTTTTTCTGGTAGCTTACCACATCTCTGACGGCTTGCAAGAAATGCCGTCAAACTCATATCAGCTCACTTGTACCAGATTTTACTTATTTTGTTCATCTTTCCTATGTTTTCCTCCCATCCTTGCTACAACTACAATAGCACAAGAAAACAATCAAAAACAACCAAAAGTTGCTTAATACTTTGCAATTATTTAGAGTTAAAAGCCTCAAATGTGTTAGCATCTGCTCACACATCAATCTACATGACCAAATTTTCCTATTAAAAATAAGATCTCTCTTCTTCTTCATTCTCAAGAGGAATACATCAACAAAACTGCCCTTTCATATAGATCGTCATGGCATGAATAAATTTCTTCGCTTCGATTCCACCCCTAAGGCTAGCTCCTACTTCTCCTCCTTCTTCTGATAGATAGGATCCTCCTTGGTCCTTTTTACATAACACTCTCGGCCGCCCAAGAGGACTGGCTATCTTTCTCTTTATACGTAATATCTTTCAAGGCAAAGAAAAAGATCTACCTTGAAAATGAACACGTCATTTACTGATAGTTTCATTGCATGGAATGCCACACTCAATTGTCAGTGACTGGGGACCCAATCTTCATTAGCAATTTATGGCATGAGCTCTTTCACTTACAAGGGACCAATTTAACATGAGTACTGCTTTACAATCTTTTTCGGGGTGGGGCTTCTTATACCTAAATACAGTAGGCCCCGTAAGTAGTCGAACAAATGAGAGGTTGTCGACAAAGGGGTCAAAGGTTGCACTTGCGATAATTTAAAGGTTGAGCAAGACCCCTTCAACCTCACCTGCGTGTTAGCTTGCTTGTACTATCGTTCTCCTGCCTGACCTGCTTTCTTGCTAGCTTCTTTATGGCAAGCGCTACCCTAACCTATCTAGTGCTACATACTTCTAACGTCGTCTAAATTTTCTTGCAAGTTCTACATCTATATGGCAAGCCCACATCGCTTTTGTCTCCCATTGTAGTCACCTTCTTTATATGGCAAGCGCTACCTGTCGCTTGCACTACATTGTCTGACGATAACCTTGCCTGACCGCTTTCGCTCTGACTAAGTTGACCGTTGCTCCTGACTTCTATATCACATTATTCATAGATCTTCTTCCTTATCATTGTCGATCTAAGCAGAAGGTTGCTAAGTCAGATGTCTGGTGAACATATTCGTAATGAGTATGGGTCTAGTAGGTGTACTAGTAAGGAAGCGAGGTACTGAGTCTAGCATTGACAAGGCAAGTAGTGGATATTTATTATTGAATGATATGGGAGACATTCAAAGCATCAGTCTCAGTATCAACAGAAGAAAAGGACTGATCTACCGCCTTTTAAGAAAGATCCCAAAGGCTCAAACTTTTTGCTAGCTTTGAAATATGGGCCAAAGGAAAGAGGAAGACCAAACAAAGTCGCGGTCAAAGAAAAAAAAAGATACCAAAAAAGATTCACTTTAGCTTCTAGCTCGCTTAGCTTAGTATAGGTTGTTTGCAAGACTTTTGATAGTTGGCTCAGCCGAACGGAATCACCAATATAGATAGAAGAGTCCTTGGGTGAAGATCATCGGATGGAAAAATGGATTGAGCTGGCTAATCCCTTGATGACCCGGTGGAGAACGAGAATAGAGAGTCGCTCCTATAAATGAATGAATGGGACTCCTGGTCCTAATCAAACCAGATATTCTGACAACTCGGGGAATCAGCAGAAAGAGATGGGTTGGATACTAAAATTTGCCCAAAAGTCCTGACTTTTTTGATTAACTCCTCTAACTGCTGGGTGTGGCATATTCATGGTCTGGCAAAGAGAACTCTCAATTTGATTAGGAGAGCCTAGAGAGCTCTCTATCTTTCCCCAAATTTCGACTAGCGCGGTTCTTTTTATCGACCAATTTGCATTCCATTTTATTGTGGATTTGTTGTTAAGTAGAGTAGTAAGTAGCTAGGCGGATTTCAGCGTATGCTGCATTGAGAATCTCCAAAGAAATTAGAAGCACCTAAGATAACGTATGATAATTCCCATTTATAACCGATAATTGCTTGCAAAAGGTGGCGATCGGTAGTGTTCCAAAGTGCCATAATGACGTGCGTTAGAGCGTTATGGTTGCCAATCAAGATATATTTCTTCTCATGGAGAGTGTGACATTAAAAACTTCCTTTGGATGACATTCTGACAAGAGTTGGATATACAATGCCCTTAAGGTCTTGGTGTTATAATTAACCAACAGTAGAAACCATGCAGTATCCTATTTTGAAAAGTCAATGTGCTGATAAGGTATGGCAGTACTTTTCCTTGGGTACAGGTCTAACACATGGTGTTAGCTTACAGCAGGTATTTCAAAGGTGGTGGAAACACCCTACAAATGTATATCTTAAGCCCTTATATCAAACATTACCCTGTGTAGTTGTTTGAGAGCTCTAAAAGAGGAAAAAGAAAAGAAGGTATACTGGTAATATCTCCTTGAATAGGCTAATTTCTCAGGTTTTAGCAACTCTACAAAATTTATAGGTGTACAGGTTTCCTAAGATAAAAAGATTGTCTTCTAATTGGCCTGAATTGGTTAGTGAGTTGAAGAGATACATCCCCAGGCTACATTATAGAAGAGTATGTTGGGAATTCCCTAGTGGACAATAGATTCAATGTAACACAGATGGTGCATCTAGAGGTAATCCAGGTAAGACTGGTCTTGCTGTGGTGTTTAGAGATGCTGCTGGCGATTTTTTTGTGCTGCTACCCGTTCAAACTAATATGTATTCAGAGATAATGGCTATTCAGTTAGCTACTGAAATTTGTGTGCATAAAGGCTTCACAAATGTGGTGATTGAGATTGATTCAACCATTGCTAGACTGATCATGATACAAGAGGTGTCTGTACCCTGGGCTGTTGATACAATAGTCAGGAAAATTATTACATTGTTGAGGGATAAATAAATTCGATTTTCTCATGTGTACAGGGAAGGAAATGATGTGGCAGATAGCCTAGCTAATTATGCCATTGATAAGGAGATTTCTGGCACTTTTGAAAAGTTCCACCAGCTGCCTGCATAAGCTAAAAAGCTTATCAATGTTGATAAAGCTCAGATTCCTTCGTTTAGAGTCAAAATCCTCCATTTATGGATATGCCTCTCGACAGACTCTTTCATATGCTAAATCTTATTATCTGGGGGAGGGGGATATATTCTATCACCCTTAGAAATAAAGCGAGTAATGGGGAGAGATCTAAGGGACTTTTTAAAAGGTTTAATACCTGAGCGGCTAGAATTCATGATTACGGAAGGCGGTGGAGAAGATATAATTCATGTAATTATGCCCTCTAGAAAAGAGGATGCATTGGTCTTAATGGGGCTATCCATAACCCTACTTTGTCTTTATCGTAGTAAGATGCTGAAAGAAGGTTACCGAATTGATTGTCTGCTTTCTTTTTTTTATTCTTGTCTTCAACAAGAGGAAAGGGTAGATAGACTGTGTAGGATTGACTTGGGGGAATAAATAAGAGATATTCCTACCTCTACGATCAAATCGTGGGTAAAGCCTTTAGTTGGAGATGGATCAGTTTATAGACTAATTTCATCTTTTCTTAGGCTCACTGTTTTTGATGATTTGGGAGGTATTAGCATCTATACAAGCAATGGTGGCTCCGGTATACCACTGCGGAAGATATCACTCGGATTTTACTCGATATAGCCTTAACGAATCTTTTTGATAGTCAGTTTCCTAAAAGGTTTCCAGGTATAGCATTTCATAGATTCGTCAATGAGGTTTATATTTTCTTAAGAAAGAATGAGAAAGTTCTCTTTGATGATAAAGCAGGGTATGCCCTATTGGAAGAACTAGGTTTGAGGGGGAAGATAGAGTTTATTGGGCCAGGTGATGATCCACTTCCTCCTTATAACCCTTATTTGGACTAAGATGGTAAGGTAGGCATCGCGACTTCATTGTCTCATTTTTTCTAGTTTAGGGAAAACTGGAATTTCCGCTATATCAACCTTTCAAATCAAAAGGAGATTCCGCTCCTAATCCAATTAGATATCCACGACTTTGCCGAGAGCTTTGCTTTTTTCTTTAACGCTCGCTCTGCCTCCTATCCCTGTAGTTTAAGCGTTAGTTCTCAGTTTTCTCTATGAGCTAATTTACATACTATCCCCTAGACAGTTCGTACATGTGGTTACAAGCTCTATACCTCTCTGGCAGAGGCATTTCCCCATTTCTTCTGCCCTTGGCCTTAATCGCTTGCTCCAACGGATCCGTAGCAATAAAATTGGGAAATCTTTCACGAAATAGCGTGTTTGAAGTCCTACTAAGCTAAAGAAGCATATGAAGTATCGGGTCTTGGAGAAGAATAAAATCATAGAGCACAGCAAACCGCTAAACCATGTGCACCTGATTGCTTACCTATCATGAGTTTGACTTGCGCTGTAAAGCTGTCTTTTTGAGGAAGACCGGAGAGAACCTTTATGACATTCTTGGGGATAAAGTAGTCGGCGAAGCTTTTTCTTATGTTGTTTAAGACCCCTTATGGGGAAACTCTGGCAAGGTATATTATTCTTTTTTCCCAGTGGGTGCAGGCTTCATCGAAAGGCTCTCTGCCTCGTGGCATTATTGGGTTTGCTTGCAAACAACACTTCTCCTCTCGCCTATTCCTTTCCGTTAACTATTGAGATATATCATAATTTTCATTACCCTCCTATAAAGCATTCCTTGTTCTGACCGCAGCACATTATCTTGACCCTTTTCTCGAATTGGCCTATTTCGAGATTGCCCCATTCCCCTTCGACCAGTCGTAAAAGGAGAAGAACTGAGAGAGTATGCTATGTGCAGAATGACTTGATGCTTGCTTTCTTTGAGGACTCTTTTGCAATAACTTAATGAGCTGAACCAACAAGAGATATTACGTTTTACCCTCTGCTTCGAGCCCAGCTGAGAGTGAGCTTCCCGATAGTCTCTTCCTTCCAAGAAATAGAACTCTAACTATCAAACCCATCCCGTCTACTTACTCGAGATATTTGAGATAACTCTATAAACTAATAACTTCTAATAGACGAGCCAATTATCCTTATGTTGTGAACTTGCTTCTTGGTACAGGGGGAGGGGCGAAGAATTCGAGTTCTAGTTCTTCTTCTGCCTAATCTTTAGTACCGCTTTGAGATTGAATCTTTAGAACTATGTTCCTAAGAGGGAGAGGACCTTTATAGCGATAATTCTTCCCCCAATTTTACCTCCTTCTACAATAGTGATCTATCCCATCAATCCCACCCGTGAGCTATCCATTCTAACCTATCTTTGCCTCGTAAGATACGTCTAGTTCTCCCTCCGCTTGCCTATCTTAGTAGGAAATTAGAACAGTCTCTGATTTCAAAGAAAAAGCTGAGGCAAGAGCTATATCCCTTCTGGAACCGGAGCAATAACTGCTATAAAGTAGGGAGATGCGCTGGAACGATCCCTAAAGCAAAGACTCGGAATGCTCCACAATTAAGTATACCTGTTCAGACTTGCTTTTGTTCAATTATACAAAAAAATAACCACTTTGATGAAGATTTATAGCATCATTCAAGTAAATATAGATTAAGATCGTAGAAACATGAGCTTGTGATATAGCTACACCTAATTCCAGACCGGTTAATGCAAGAACTATAAATAAAGGACCAAGATCCCCTATAAAATATAAAAGATCATTCATAGATAGCATAGTCTAAGCGAACCCACTTAAAATCTTTACTGAACTATGACCGTCCATCATATTAGCAAATAAACATATTCCTAAGCTTAATGCTCAAAAACAATAAGGAATTTGCTCAAGGAGTACTAAAAAAGGTGCTTATGGCAGTGGGACTCCTGCAGGTAATAAGAAGCTTAAAAAATAAAGCCAATTTTTTTGAAATCCCACTATTGTAATGCCAATAAAAATTGAAAATTAGAGACCTAAAGAAATAAGAAAATGACTTGTAACTGTGAAGTTATAAGGTATCATACCCTAGGGATTACAAAATAACGAAAAAGTAAAAGTGATCGAGATGCAAGGGGAAAACTTTTGTTTAACATTTTCGGAAAGACCACCTATTTGTTCGTTTAACGGGTTCAGCACGAAGTCATAAATAAGCTCTACAAGGGATTGCCAAGCATTTGGTACTGAGTTTCCTACTCCCTGTTTAGTAACAAAATAAACCAAAAGTAGGACCAAACTGAGAGTTAGTAGCATAAACAAAGATGGATTTGTGAATGAGAAATATAAGTTTCCTGGGATTATTTCAAATTGTTCAAGTGGGCTGGAGACGATCTGTGCTAGATCCAGTGTGAAATAAGTGAATTTATCTAGTTGAGGCATTCTGGATTGATTGAGACAAAACGATTCCCTCAACACAGCTTAACTCCGTCAAGCCTGTACAAGTAGTGAAGATGTATAGAGCACTTTAGTTGGTTGTTGACCAACGGAAAGCATGAGAGTTATTGGGTGTAAAAGTGATTTTCTTTTTTATACGATATTTTTTGTTTGATAAAATGAGGGCTCCGGTAACCAATTGACGTCGGAACTTTGAACTTCACTTCCACTTCCTTCCTAGGTATATTCCTACCCTACCTATCGAAATGAAAAAGAAGTCCCTTTTACCAGGCATAAAATCATTCTTAAAAGTGTATTTACAGGTACCAAACGTCGATCCGTTCTAAAAAGCTTGGAATTAAAACACATTTCGAAAGCCTAGGAAATCGCTTTCGTTACTTCACTTCTGCGCTTCTGCTCCCCACCCCTTATTAGTATAGTTACGAAAAGTATAGTTTCGAATCGGCTATTCGGTATTGATAGTTCTAAGAAAAAAATGGATAAGATATGGTATCGGGACTAGTGATGTACGAATTACGAAAGTGTTGTTTTCATTCCTCTAGAAATATGAAAATACAATAAGGACAACGGGGAAGGGAAAAAAAAGGAAAGCACTGACCTATATTTGCTACTTTAGGGGTACAGTTCTAAAAAGCCTATTTAAATCCCTTCACTAAAGGTTTCAGTCTATAATCTGATGAGTCACCACGGAAAGCTAATTCGAGAAAGGTGAAAATAGGACTTCGATTCCGATTGTTCAGTTATTCCATATTGAAAGAGGCGATACCATAGAGGGACTAATCACTTGCCCGGGTTGAAGAAAGTCAAACCAATCTATCTTTCAAGGTAACAGGGTATTACGAAAATCGGCATGGGATTCCATACCTTATACTATTAAAAGTGACTCCAAATTACATATAAGAAGAACACGTCCTTACTTCACGTCTTTTCGGTTAGATAATGGATGACGATAAGCCACCATCCAGTAGTGCTCTCTGAGATTGATTGCTCCAAACCAGTAACTGGTAGGTCACAATCTGAATTTATGACTAAAAAGTGAAAAGTAATAAGTTCAACGGGTAAGAAAATCGTTTAACTAATTGAAAGCGTGATAAGCGTCACTAACGATATAGCGAATAAGGCGTTTAACTGTAACTCACTGGTAGGACAGATAAATTTTGTGGTTTGAGTTTGCTTATAGAAGTGGAAATCCGACCTATATTTATTTTCGACTAAAGGTAAAGGCTTTTTTTGCTTCACCGGAATCCGATGTCAATTGGTTACCAATTGGTAGTTCCTCATCGTGCATTGACTGACTCCTCATGGGGTTGAAAATAGCAATCTGAAACTAGTAGGAAATAAACCCTAAGTAGGGTTTATTCGTCTTGAATGAAAGGAACCAATAGTATGAAATATAACCTACATTTGAGAGAGTAGAAATCTCACTCATAGAATTGGAAGAGTTGAATAGGACTGTGTGAGCTGCATCGAAGAAGTACTTCCCGGAGCGAGTAAGGCATAGGGCCATGCCTTACGAAGTGAAGACGCCCTCTATTTATTTAAAATAAATATTACAAACCTGTAGCTAAAGTGGACCTAGCGACCATTAGCGACATAAAACAGAAAAAAATAGGAAAGCAGCCATAAGCCCTCTGATCGAGCAGTAAAGACAAAGGGAAATGTTGAACAACACTGTGCGTTCCAGACCTGATTAAGAAAGAGCGTTAATAGTTGTGTGTGTCATACGGGGAACCGAGTTCATACTCCCATGTTGCCCAAAACAACAAAAGGGGTTTTACTTTCAGTAACTTCTTTCACTCATTCTGTCCTCTCATTTCAGCTTTCAACCGCATTTCCACCATGATTTTTCTCCAAACGATAAGCTTTGGCTAGATGTTCACTCACTCGTGATAGTCTTCCATTTAGTTCATTCATTATAGTAGAGCGAATAATGTGCCGATGAAAGGTAGCTACATGCAGCATAAAAGAAAAGAGATTGGCATCTGACAGCTCCTTGTCCTTTCCATTCGGAGGTGTCATTAATCCAGATAATGAGCAAATGATTCGTTTTTATCCATTTAGCGTACTTAGGATTTGAGGATTTTTTTTCATCGTCTGTGAATTGGTTGGGCTAAAGTGAGAGAGAGCTTCTCGGTAGAGATAGTCAAGCTAAGAGCGAAAAAGTAGCAATTTGGTTAAAAACCAATACCACGATAGCTGTTCCTTGGTCTCAGTCCATTCAGTCAAGCCAGAAGGAAAACCGGTGTAACTCCTAGAGCCCTTGTTCCATTAGTCAAAGAAGTGCCCTGCAACGGCCAGAGAAAATTCATCTTCTACACCATCAAGGCACACCAGAAGAAGAAGGGCTGTTAAGCCAGATAGAAAGCCTTGGAACACCAAGATAGTAGCAAGTGCGGATACTGGAACACGATAAGGCAATGGTACAACCGTGGAATAAAAGTTGTGCCTCAACAAGAAGCCTCGCATCTAGCATGTGGACTCCAAAGCTATGACAAAACTGTGGGTTCATGACCTGCTTTACGCCTATAGTTTAGTAGTCTCTATCTAGTTAAAAAACTAATCCATTCATGGAGCGCTTTTGGTATAGTAGATGTGTGGTAGTTAAGACTCCGACCCTATCTCTTAAAGCTACGGCATCCCACCGATCCTTACATTGGCTCAGCTAGTTGGATTTGCTATAAAGGCATAAAATTCTATGGACTCTTTCGCCACATCCAGAAATGGTATGCCAACACGTTTTCTCCTTAGCCAACCAAAGTTTCTGATGGCAAGAACTGCGCTTGTCGTTAAAGTAAATAGGTTTCCTACGCAGGTAACACCCTAGTCAAAAAACCTAAGTAATACGAGTAGGACATGTAATACGTCCATAGGGACGACGTCACACCAGACGTCCTACTTTAACTTCCCCAGTTCCAACTTAGCAGCAGGAGCACCTTCTTACCCCTTACTCAACATAGGGCCACTGCTCTATTCCCGAATCATCTGCTAATCCACTATTTTCTTCCGAGAAGAAGGAGTTAGGGAAATAAAGAACTGGGGTGCCAGAAGGTCTCTTACTCCTTTTTTTGATTCTATAGCCGATCTTCTTTAATCCAAAGCTGGTGCAAGCATCATCATAAGTGGATTCACAGAGAATAACTTGAGATAGAAATGCAAGAAAAGGATTTTACTTTACTAAATAAGGCCGGTTCTCCTAAGCAATTAAAGAGATATGGCTTTCGCAGGCAATCAAGATACGAATCCCTAGCTAATGAATGAAAGAGCGTACCTTATGAGCTGCAAGAGCCGATTTGTTCATAGACAATTTTTGAACACTTAAAAAAAATTATAGATTCGAGCAATGCCCTGAGTGGGGTTAAAGCAAGGCTACGAACCCTCTCGAAGGCTTACAGAAGAGTGCCCTCTTCCCAGATCAAGAGTATAAAAGAGAACCACACACAGAAAAAGCCGCTAGATAATATAATAGGGTACGGGGAATGGGAATGCGCTCTTTGAAAGAATAAGCTCTGGGACTGTTGACTTTTCTTTCTGTGTTTATGCGGAAGAGGGGTTCTTCCCCATCAGACTTTACGGTTAATGCTTCTATGGTTGGTGGCTTTCTGGGCTTTGATGCTTGTCTGTCTAGTTTGTGATTAAACCAATCAATCTAATATCTCTTCGATCTCTCGACTGTCCGATTCTTAGGATGCAGGTCAATCTATGTCTGTCCTTTCAGGTTCGATTGTCCTGTCTGTAACCAATGCCTGAGAATTTTATTTTAAGAATACGTTCATATTTGATTCAAATCTTATATTCCACCCAGCCTCGTGAAGTGAGTAATTCTTTCTTTTAGACTAGAGGAGTTCTCTTTGCTCTCGGTACAAGCGAATTTTCTTATTTCTAGTAAATATTTATCCCGCGCTTATCTTACTTTTGGTATAGGGAATAGAATATAGATATAGGGTGGAGCCTAAGAGTTCAAGATCTTACTCGCTCCTGCTCCTATTCCCTAAAGCTACTTATTGCTACTCTTATTCTCTACATATACTTACTCTTCGATTGCGGATTTCGGTGCTAATTTTTGTTATTGTTTCTTATGTTTGTTGCCTTGGTTGTACCGATGTCTGGCAGGCTGGATTGCTTTCCCGATTAAAGTACCTCTGTAGCCTTTTCTTTATGCCAGTTCCTAATATGAGGAGAAAGAGAAAGTCTGATGGCTATTTTTATGCTTCTAGCTTCTACTCTTATTGCGATTTATGACTAGCTATTGCTAAGAAGAGAAGGCCACGAGCTAAAGTAGGTTATAGCCTCTAGCTTCGTAACTTCGCTCCCTTCATCCACTGATTCACTCCTCTCTTGCTCAACTAGAAGTTTAAAGTTAAGGTAGAAGAGTTATGAAACAGAATATGCTTGCTTTCGATGGAGATTCCTACAACTACTTACTATTATGACTATTCCTATTTTTGTTCCTGCTCTTCCAACGCCAACGGCTACTGATTGTGTTAGCCATTCTGAATAAGAAAATAATTAGTTGAAGGACAAAAAATAATAATAGCCAGTCTCGGTACCAGGTAATATAAACCCTACAGGTCTTCACTCACGCGAGAATATAAAGAGAAGGTAAAGGGGTGAACAACCTCTGTTCACCTGTGTCGGTTTGGGATACGGTCAGTTCCCCAGCCAAGAAGACTATCCTTACACATTCGATCTCTCCTAGTGCTTAGTGGGCCAAGTATATTTTAGTTAATCTACCTGTTTTACAGCCACTGTCTTATTATTCTTCGCTTGTAGCGACTGAATCTTGTTTCTGATACAGCACTATAGATTGGCCTATTGGCAAAGTAAACTCGGGAATTAAAGTTTTTGTTCTGTCCGGAGGACATTTATTATACTGTCACTACTGCTTGTCAATTTGAATTGTATCAAAGCTCTCGTTCGAACTTCATCTACGAGAATTCTAAACAAGAACTAGAGGCTTGAAATGAATCCAAGTGGAGGTTCTTTCTCAGGGAATAAGGAATATCATGAAAAAGAATAGATGATTTTTGCCTTTCTTTGGATATTTAGTGAACCAATCCAAACCGGTTCTAGATATTCTGGAGGTGTGGCACACCTAAATATTAACGTTCAGAAACAATAGGAACATTCTTGAATCAGAAACTGGAACAAAAGCAAGTTTTCTGCTCCTTGTTTTGACATAATCAACTGATTGAACAGACCATCAAGAAGCTAAGCTGGCAAAAGAGCTTTGAGTCTTCCCGTCCGAGGATAGAATATAAATCAATTATGAATGTACATTCCAGGCCTCCCCTCTTTCGCTTGCTTCTGCTTGGATAAGGTTGGATTCTATTCAAGATTTTATGATACTTTCGCGCAAAAACAGAGATTGAAAATGCTTGAGTCCTGGGTTTTTGTCTTATTAGCGTTCAGGCTGAAAAATGTGTGGATAAGGTCCATGCACACTAGTTCAACTTCAACGCGCTCACGTAATACATACGAACTGAACTAGCAAGATTAGGGTTGACTCAAGGAAGAAAGAGAAGCTTAAGAGCTGGAAAGGCTTAATAAGCATATCTACAGTACACTTTCTTTCAACTTTCATATGCACATTTTTACGAAAAAGTCTTTATTATTTATTTTCATAATTCACATAAGTAGTGAACACTTTATAATTGGTTTTGGCCCATACCATACATGCAAACACAACAAAACAAACCAAACAAAGACACAACTTTACTTAATTAAGTGAACAAAAGACATAAAACTTCATTCAACATAACAAAGAAAGCCATACATCACACTACTTTGTGTCTACAAACACTTATTGAAATAAAAGTCGAGGGACTTCTTTCTTCTTTTTCAGTTTAACAAGAGGAGAGAAAAAAGCTCTATAATATAGACGACTTCTTCATCGAATTCCTTCAGGAAAGGAGTGAAGATTCCAATCCGACCTTGAAAAATAGTATAAACGAGAGGAGTGAAGTGAGTTTGAAATCGACTTCTTTATTCAAAAAAATATCCTTCCCTGCGCTCACTCTTCCAAGACTTTTGGTCTTAGGTCATTCTATTTGCTATTCAACTTTACTTGATTTTGTGAATCCTCTCTTTTTTTCTTTATAAGGAATGTCAAGTCTGTCTGTTTACGACTCCTCTGTTCATGAATCAGATGTGTCATGGGACCCCTTCCTTGATGAGGATTGCTAAAATCTTTCCTTTTTAATGAAAAAAACCGGGTTTCTAAGCTCGATGTGGGAAGTGGAGGTTCTAAAGACAAGCTACCTGAGTCATGTAGCTCGTTTAGAGCAATAAGGAATTCATTCTAACAAATGAAGATCTATCAAGCGAGGGTTATAGAAGCTAAGGCAAGCAATCAGTACACGAATCCCTTCCTTTATAAGGAGTGAACCCGACTACTTCACGCTGATGTTCATACTCATACTGATCTACGAACCACCCTTCTCTTTGATTTGTCCTTCCTGACCTCTCTTAAGCCTTTCAACGATTGTTTAGGTAGCCTCCTTAGGACTCTAAAAAAAGTAACCTGGCCTGATACTTATTCACTCGCCTGGCTCACTCATATCCATCATATATAATATGCCCGACTATCAAGGGAAATCCACCTCTTAGATAAAGTCTTCGATCGCCTGAAGATGGCACAAAAAGAGCAAAATTGATATAAAATAAAATAGGATATCAAATTTCTCCCAATTTTACTTTCTACCACTCCATGAAAGTAAGACTAGCAATATTAAATGGCCCTCCTCCTATTAGGGAAAATACTAAGACTGGATCGCTGAGATCGATGGGAAAGATAACTAAAACTCAAACTACAGGAAAGAAAGAAAGAGGGGGAACTAGGTGAGCTTACTACTCCAACTGTAACTGGATCGAAAAGAGAGTGGACTGAGCATCTTTTTTCAATTTAAAAGATCTATCAAAGCCCATTTGAAATGAAGACTCTTGCTCTGTTTTCAAACTTTCCAACTACATGTGAGTAAACTCCTACTCGCTTTAGGGCAGTCTAACCCATAGGCTGCAAGCACCATCTTGCTAGAAAAATAAAAGACTTGAACCGGATAGCTGGAAACTGGCATTTCCACTAGTTATATCACAATGGCTGCAAGGGCGGATTCCGCAGTTAACTAAGAAGGTGATCGATTGGCTTGGAGATGAAATTAGGGACTGAAAACTAAAAGGATAGGAATGAATTGAATAAAGAAAGAATATCTAGAACATTGAGCATTTTCTCTTCTCGGCAATGGTTGAGAGTAAAAAAGGGGTATCTACATAGAAGGATTGCTGGTATACCGGGTAGATGTTTATCTTTTTGACTTCGGTGAAAATGTTCAAAGCACCACCTTCGTCAATTATCTTGATGTCGAAAGAGAAGAGAACAGGGTTTTACTTACTTAAAAGTCAAAAAAAGGGAAGTTTCCAGTCTTAGTTTCACTTCTTTGAATTATCTACTACCGTGCAATGTGCCCTTGCGTGATGGGTCGTTAATTAATCAGTTTTAAAAAAATGGATTTTGACCTTGCTTTGAGTCGTTAGGCTAGTAAAGCACTACTTTTAAAATGATCATTGAGGTCATTCACTCGATTCTCTCAGTGGCTCTGCTACCGATGGATCAAGATATGTTGTCTTCCTATCATGCCAAAGGCGCTGCTGGTGGATATGCCAAAGATGTCCTGGCTCTAAATCGGGTACTCAAATTTCTAAAGGTACTTCTTATGGTCTTGCTTCAACCACCCTTCCTTCTCTACCTTTTTCTTCAAAAAACTTAAGCTAATTAGACTGATGTTGGCGATCTCGAAGGGAGATATCTGGACCTGGAGCTACTCGTCTTGATCTTTATTATATTAGGATGCGAGGAAGGGGAAAGAAGGTGATAAGCAAGAAGAGAAAAGAAGAATATTAAAAAAGTCCCTATAAGTACTTCACTTAGCCTTTCTATAGTCTTTCTTACCCTTTTTCCCTCAAAGCGCGATCTTTCATCCATGCGCATGGTTCTTACTTTCATTTACCCCCTCCTTACGTAGGAGCGCATCTGTTTTTCAAAGATGAGTTGTAGATGAGTCGGTTCGATTACCCCGCATATCGACGGTATGTTATCCTAGGCTCATCTAGTTAATCGAGAGATAGACGAGTATAAAGAAGGGATGGAGAATTTTTTATTTGATCTTGATTTGATGTATATATTATGATGCCTTTGTATGAAGGAGTATTGGGAGTACGACAGATAAGAAGAGCGACCCAAAAATAGAAAGAAGAGTATGAGAGGTAGCAACTCACTGATAATAAGAACTCACGTTCTTGTCTAGACAAATGACCAACCTGTTAAGGCATCTTTCTCAATGACCATCCTCTCCTCATTCTAGTTATTTTCTCTTTTCTTAAGGGCAATTTCATTTTCATTCCCTCGATATAGCCAGGTGTGAAGCAACTTCACGATCCAATGAATTCCCTATAATTGGATGACACAAGGCGAACTAGAATAGGCTGATTGATCCAGGTAACGATAGGCTACAATCAAAAGAAACCCGCGTACGCTAGAAAGATATATAGGAAAGCCTTTCTTTATGATCATATAAATCGCTTTTTCTGACTTTTCTTTCCATAGGCATAGATTGCAGTCTAACCAGCTTTCTAACTTTAGGGGACCAAGAATCAACCTTTTGATCCTCCACGAGCCTACTCTTATCTTTTGAATGTTGCTTCCGATTTAGTTAGTGCAGACGCTGAAGGATCAGCTGACACTAGATAGGAAAGGTTTTTGATCGGAGTCTGAACCTGTTCCGAGTCACTGTAGGATTCGGTTTTCGATTCGATTGATGTTCCGACATCCCAAATCGAGGTGGATCTAAACTCAGGTTTCCTACCTCTCTAGTTACAGAGAGAGGAACTTCAAAGCCTTAATTCAAGCTAGAAATCTCTCTAAAAAACTAGCCATATTGATCTAGGTAAGTGGTGACAACGAAAAGGCTTTTAAGCCTGAGGGGCGGTGAGCGAGGTAGGATAAAATGGTATTTCAACTAGGGTGGGCGGCCCTATATAGTCCGTATTTTCATGGGTGGTGGGCAGAGAAAAAATTCATTTATTAAACCTTTTGGAACTGGAGACGAAGAGTCGTTTAAAGACCTTTTCAAAAACCACTTTGTAGAGGGTAGGTATCACGCTCAATAGAACCATACTTTGCTATGTCAATAGTCAATAAGAGAGAGAAAGAAAAAGAACAACAAGAAGAGGCCTTTTTCTTTATAGTTAAATATTTTGAAAATCGAATCACATGCACTTTAAGACCTTCTGAAAGCCATGAGGCGGGGTCACACAAGTAGCGAAAGACTGTGCTTTCTCATGTTCTCATGCTTCACACAAACCCAAGATAGGAAGATTGAAAGCCTTATCATATCATATGGATATAGAAAGTCCGATCAAAAAATAATAAAAAGGATTGGGAAGGCTTGAATGAATGGCTTCCAAGGCCAGGGCTCGATCCTGCACAATTCAGACCAGCGAGTATCTGTTTAATTTACTTAATGCACTCACAAGCGTTCGCATCGCTGCCCTATCTTCATGTTAAAGGTACAACTTAAAGAACAACTTACTTTATTGACGTAATATTCATTCATAGTGGCCAGGCGGACCGTTCTGAAGACAGAGGGCCCTAAGAAACCCAGGAAAAAAAAACCAATATAGGAACTACAACTAAGAAAGAAAAAGAATAAAAAAAATTGCTTAAGTAAGGTAGTCTCCATAAGGCTTTTCTTTTTTTCGGTATGCCGCTCCGCGAGCAAGGAGTGTCACGCACGAGCGGAGCAAAAAGAAAGCAAAGGTACTTTTTCTCTTTTGGGGGGAGAAATCCTTTGATTGCGTATTGAATATAGATCCACGTCTTTCTTGTTCCACTAACTAAGAACAAATTCTCATATGTAGAACAAATTCTCATATGTCCCTTTCGTTATTACAATCTTCTTTTTTTATGTCAAAGACCAGAAGCTATGCGTAAATTCTCATTGGATTTCGACTATTCTTAACAGCGATGGCTATTCATTTAAGTCTTTGGGTAGCACCACTAGATTTTCAACAAAGTGGAAATTCTCGTATTCCGTATGTACATGTTCCTGCGGCTCGGATGAGTATTATTGTTTATATCGTTACGACTATAAACACTTTTTTATTCCTATTAACAAAACATCCCCTTTTTCTTCGCTCTTCCAGAACCGGTACAGAAATAGGTGCTTTTTCTACGTTGTTTACCTTAGTTACTAGGGGGTTACGGGGAAAACCTATGTGGGGTACCTTTTGGGTGTGGGATGCTCGTTTAACCTCTATATTTATCTTGTTCCTTATTTACCTGGGTGAACTGCATTTTCAAAAGCTATCTGTCGAACCAGTTCGAACCAGTTCCTATTTCAATCCATGCTGGACCGATCAATATACCAATAATCAAGTCTTCAGTCAACTGGTGGAATACATTGCATCAACCTGGGAGCATTAACCGATCTGGTACATCAATACATGTTCCTATGCCCATTCCAATCTTGTCTAACTTTGCTAACTCCCCCTTCTCAACCCGTATCTTGTTCGTTCTGGAAACACATCTTCATATTCCATCTTTTCTCGAATCTCCTTTAATGGAAGAAATAGAAGCTCGAGAAGGTATACCAAAACCTATTTCACTCATTGAGTCGTTTTGCATCCATGGCTGAATGGTTAAAGCGCCCAACTCATAATTGGCGAATTCGTAGGTTCAATTCCTACTGGATGCACACCAATGGGACCCTCCAATAAGTCTATTGGAATTGGCTTTGTATCAATGGAATCTCATCATCCATACATAACGAATTGATGTGGTATATTCATATCATAATGAACAGTAAGAACTAGCATTCTTATTGAGACTTTCACTCATAGAGAAGAAAATCAATTTATAAATGGAATCTAATATGCAGTATTTACAGACAAAAGTATTCGGTTATTGGAGAAAAATCAATATACTTCTAATGTCGATTCAGGATCAACTAGGATAGAAATAAAGCATTGGGTCGAATTTTTCTTTGGTGTCAAGGTAATAGCTAAGAATAGTCATCGACTTCCGGGAAAGAGTAGAAGAATGGAACCTATTATGGGACATACAATGCATTACAGACGTATAATCATTACGCTTCAACCAAGTTATTCTATTCCACCTCAATGAAAGAAAAGAACAACAATCAAAATACTTAATAGCATGGCAATACATTTATACAAAACTTCTACCCCGAGCACACGCAATGAAACCGTAGACAGTCAAGTGAATAGATATCACTTGATAGACATTCACTATAATGTAAATACATTTATAACAATTATAAATTTGTCTCTTTCCCTTTTCAGATGGCCATGACTAGTCAACTTTGTTCCTCTATTTTGTTTTTTTAATAGATCACGTTGTAATTAAATCTTAATTTGTATTTTCTTAATCAATCTCAGAAAATATACATAAAATAATAAAAGAGGAATAGAGAGAAAGTAAAAAGGGAATTGGGCTGGTTCATCGACCCAAACAAGAAGAAAGACATAAGGCCGTGGCCCAAAATAATGGAAAAGAACTTGATAGGCCTTCGGCCCATTTTCTCGACCCAAAACCAGAAAAGGAGTGTTTGTTGAATTGTTGACATGATGACTTTTCACTGATGGATCAAAATTAAACCAAACAACAACAACAATATATTCAGTGTAATTTTATAAAAAGTCTAAAAAAGGTGATATGTACACAAACTTGTTTTATATCTTATAGAGGTAGAATAGTTATTTCCAATAAAACTTGGACAAACATACTTAAAAGTGGAATGTATATTGCCTTTCTCTAGCCCCCTATCTGGAATCTAATATTTTCGACTATTTCAGCTTTGTTTTTAATCATTGTTTAGAGAAACGTTAGTTACAAAAGCCAATATAACAAGTTATGTATTTTTGCTTCTTTTGTTCTGTTTATTTGCAACTTCATTCTGTTGTCCTGCACAGATTTTGAAACTTTTCCATTAGGACCTATGAGACTTCTTGTCAATTTGGGTGATATTTTAATTTTTGTCTTCAAACTAGATATCGACGGTCCGTATTAGCACAGGCCCAATTTATACTATTCTTTGTCTTAATTTATGTGATACAAATAGAATTTAAATAATCAATCTTTAAAATAATTTAAGTTTTTAATTATTGTGATTTACAATACATTCTTTTTTATTTCAATTTAACTGACACTGATATAATTACGACAGTAAGCCAAATATTTTATAATTTTTATTTTTTAAGTTTTTAATTATGTGTGCTTTGAATTTGAGGTGATAAACATGACTACAAGCCTATAGGTAATTAACACTTAAAATTTTAACTTCAAAGCGGCTCATAAGAATAGTATGCTTAATCAAATAATTGATAATGTGTTTTGTACACACAATAATAATAAATTACATTTATTCCTTGTAAAAGTAAAATCTTATTAGGTGTTTTCTTTCGTTCCTTTAAATTTGATATATATTGACTTGACATTTTAAGAAAATAATTATTAGAAGTTTATTTTACTAAATTTACTTTATTAAGTATACGTTAAAGCTTAAATTTGGTTTTAGTATTTCATATATTTAATGATAAAAATAATATTAGAAAAAAATAATAAATCTTTCTGAATTTATTAAAATAAAAAAGTTAAAAGAAATATTTTTTTAATATAAAATTTCAATACAGAATAAAATTTATTCACTTTTTTAATTATATTAATTATTATGAATTATTTTCTTAGTAACTTACTTAAATATATTAGATTTAAAATTTTTTATAATCCTAATAAAAATAATGCACCACTCAAATTGGGAAATGAAAATGAAAATACATGGGAGATTAAATGAAAAATACAAATGAGAAATAGATGGAAGGGCCACGTGTTGATATTCGTCAAATATGAAAGTTAATGGGATGGCAAGGTCTATAATTACACATAAAAATATGAGCTTGTTTTTAAATTTTTGGTGCGGTCCAACTAACCAACACAAAAGACAAAGCAACTTGATCTTGCAAAATTTTAAAATGACTTTAATACCTTTAAAATTAAATTTAATGTCAATAAATTGACATGTTGAAGTCACTCTTCTAATATATAGAATATGATTGATCTTTAATTTACCCTTATATATGACTTAATTTGTTCGATATAAGTTGAGAGAAATATTAACTTGCTCCACATAAGTTCGGCAGGAATTCCGTTATGCAGCATAATTGTGTAGTTTTTCGATTACCTGATGTGTTCGGTGCATAAGTTAAAAGAATTGTTGCCTCGCACGGCATAGATTCTATATAAATTAAGTTATGTTTTTCTTGAGGGGCAGATCTACAGTATTCGGTGGGGGTTCCAAGAAATCCCACCCGTTATCGTAAAATTTATAATTATATTAGAAAAATTTTCAATGAGTTTAAACATTAACGAGTAGGAACTCATAATAAAATAATAGGATAACTTAGTGGTAGGAGGAGCATACTTGAGATGTATGCCATGCTACTATCTTGGTAATTTTTTTTCAGCTTTATTATTGGGAACCCACAAGTTTGAAATCTTAGATCCGTTTCTGTTTTTCTTGACCTAATTTACTTGACTTATTTTTCCAGTTTTATTATTGGGAACCCACAAGTTTGAAATTTTGAATCCGCCTCTATTTTTCTTGACCTAATTCACTCGACTTAAGTTCAGAGAACTTTGACCTTAGAAGGCATAAATTTTGAAGGAATTAAGTTTTTTCTTTTACAACATAACTTATGTGGGTTCTAAAAATAATTTTCTGTCTTACTCAACATAAGTTATGTAGGAATAAATTAAGTGGTATAAAATATAACCTGTTATGCCTTTTATGACATAATTTGTGGATTCTGAAATTGAATTATTGCCTCGCTCCATAACTTTGTTAAGTCTTTTATGACATACCTTCTGGGATATTACTTATAAACTTATAGTCGGCGAAAAACTATTTGTTATTTGTGGAATGACCCTTTTGTTATTACTGGTGTGGAGGCCTCTAGTTTGTATTGAATGGAATATGATAAAATAGCCTTGGAGTATATTCTTGGACCAAGAATCATGATGCCATAATTCACTAAATATCTACAAGGGCCAAGGGGTCCATCACAAAGGAAATTTCTATGAATTTGCTTTGATGTTTATTCTTCTTATTATGATGATTGGAAGTGTCAAGTATTATAGTGTCATTTTCTTGTTTATGTCCTTTTCAATTACTTTTGGAGGTCTATTTTTTTAGACCCACACAGTTGTCACACCAGCTCAATAATTATTGTCCACAATTAGTGTCACGTTTGGCTTCATCTCTGATTGCTGATAATATAATTATTAATGAGCCAAAGTTTGGGTAGCATGCATTTCCCCATTTTTTACGTACTATTTCAAATCTTTCCACCCAATTACTTCTTCTGCAACTATACATCTGTCTAGTATTTGAACTAATATGATTATTTATATATTTCCCACTTCAATATCATTTTTGTCATGTCCTTTTCTTACACAAAGCAAATTTGAACATATCTTGCTCTTGTGGATTCTATCACACAATATTCATGCCCTAATAATTAATAAAAGCCCAATGGTTGGTACCAGAAAAAGGTTACTGTATTATGAAGTGTCAATCGATAATGATATCAAAGATAATAAATCAATTACAAAGTGAGTATCTCTGTCACAATAATTAAGGTAAAGTGATTATAATGTCATATTAGCGATCATGCGATGAGAGTCCAATTTTTATAATATCAATATATTATTGAAAACGCAATTCAAATTATTTGTTTTGTAGATAATAATGGAATAAAATATGTACCTAGCTAGTATCTGGATCAATTATAGTATATCATTCTTTCTTTAAATTTAGGATAAAGGATTATATTAAATTTATCTTGAATTGTTGTGAATATATCTTTGTCATTATCAATAAGGATGGAATTTGCCTCTGAACTACGTGAAAATTCATCTTTATTTTCAAAACAGGAGATAGATTTAAACCAAATATAGATGTAAGTTTAAAAACAAATTTGACCCTTTTAAGTCTTCAATCATATTAAGCCGCCTTTGTTCATCAACAAGTTGGCCCTTTATGCTTAAATTTAGACTAAAAACCCCTTGCGTAATTCTAAGAGTTCTTCTCAGGAGGATTGATATTGCCGTTATTTTGAAGATTTTTTTCCTAAAAAATAAAATATACTATCTGATAAGGGTGTGCAAATCAAGCAAATACTAAAAAAAAGAAGAAAATTCATCGCCGCCAGACCCATCTCATAATGCTTCCGTATGAAATCTGCCACAAAAATCTCTCCCCACAACTGGAAATTACGTCATAGTAGTATATTATAAGAGTACCAGTTTTAACTTAAAAGTTTTTCTAGTACAGCACTAGTAATTAGTAACTTTTAACAAATAAAACAAATACGTATTAGTACGTTCATTACTGTTTATGGTACAAGTACAACTTGTGCTTCAACTGAAAGTTCCAAATTTAGTATTCTTAACCAAAAATAATTCTTGGTTTTGTCTGTCACGTAGGTACTGTAATTTGTTTTCAGAAAATTTAGGTAACTGATTATTCTCTTCTCTGTCCCCTCCCTCCCCTGATACTCCTCAGTCGACACATCACACAATTTACTGCTCTGTTGCAGCAATACAGAATCCCAATGCTTTTTTTTATTTATTTCCCCAACTCCTAGCAATTCGAGGCCCTTAATTTCACTGCCTGCAGCTTCTTATTTCCAAACTTCATTGGGTCCTCATTTTTACAATTTCTTAGATTCCCCTGAAATGGCAGAGTACTGTAAACGGATTCACATGGATGGCCATGTCGTCTTGGTCCCTACTGCATTTAATTTAAATAAAACTAATGTCCAATTTCTCATTTAATTATTATAATTCACCTAGTTGTTACACAGCGTTGCCTCCATACATGTAGATTATCATGGTGTCTGCCGTAGCATCTCCGATGACAATCTCTACTTCCTCCACGTGTCACCGGAAACTTCCACTCCGCAACATCTTCTTCTTCCTCTTCATCATCATTTTCTTCATCTGTTTCAATTACTTCCTCTTCATCGTCTAGACGTTCCTCTGTTTCCGCGGGAAAATAGTAATTTTCGTCTTCTTCTTCGAGGTTGCGAATAAAATGCAATCTCAACCGTCCATCTTGGCGGGAAGCACGGAGAGTTTCAGGCCGATCAATTTTCACCTCGGTCAATTCTAACCGTCCATCTTTCCTCACCGCACGCATGAAGAAATTGGGCTTTCCATCTTGGCTCAACGACGATAATGGCGGCGGAAACTCCTTCTTCTCTTTCTTCTCCCCAAAATTACTACTTCTTTGCCAGCACCTTGAATTAGTCCCAGACATATTACTAGTACAATTATTTGATTTCCTAGCAAACAAACCTAGTTCTTCGATATGATCAATTTGATCATCTACTGTCCTCTCATCAGAACTCTCAAAACCAAGACTCTCTGTACATGACATTAGTCCATCAACACTCCCGCCGACTTCATCTAAGAACCCAATTCCGCCGGGATCTTTCTTCGCCACAGCAGCTGGCGGTGTCATGTGGCCGGAGTCGACGTAACTGGTAGGCTTTTGAGTGTCAACTGCAGAGATGTCGCCGCCGATTGATGGGGTTGTGAGAATATTTATACGGGGGGTGGAAAGGTCCATCAGGGTTCCATTGTCTTTGGAATTTGATACACACAAGAAAGGGTGGACTTTTTTATTACAAAAGCTCGTCATCATAATGGTAGTATGTCTTTTGAGCTTAGCTTGCAAGATTGGATATATATAAGGGCTTTGAGATTTTTTTTTTCTTTTAAAAATAATTTTTGTAATGAATCTACTCATCAATAGCCTTAAACTTGTTCCGAGAATTCAGACCCAATTTTTTATTAGACACTTCAATATTAAAGAACATGTACTATTAAACATTTATGTGTGGTACAAAAAGTGTTGTGCACAAAAATCTTCTTCTTTTTCAGTTATATAAATCTCGAAAAAAGTATCATACATAAATCTCGGAATAAATAAGATGGTGTGACGTTTTTCTTATTTATTTCATTTAAAAAAGAAATTCTATCCCTCCCTAACTCAACATCTTTATCCTCATGACCTATACTTTGTGCCTTTCATGTCTAGAGCAGTCAAAGTTATGTTGGGCCGACTAAGTTCAACTCGTCTTTTGGTCGGAGTGAAGAAGTTTTTTTATTCGATTTGAGTAAGCATGCATGTTGATTAAGTGAAGCTTCAATGAACTAGATTGAACAGGTTTATATCTAACAAAATTATTTTTTGTGAGGTTATATTTAAGATATTTGCAAAAACTAATAATGATTTCAGATTAAGGTTATATAATTAAGTTTTTACTTGAAGTTGAATTTAATATGTATTGTATCAAAATTATTGCAATTTATTGATAGGCATAGGAGATTTGAGTAGCGAGTATATGCTAACGCCATATAAATATTATCTTGCAAATATTTATATTAATTTTTTTATTTTTTTTTTTGAAAATTATAAAATACATTTTTTAAGAATAACGGATTGGGCTTGGTCGATGCAGCTTGGTATCCACATAATCATAAATTGGAGGGGCAGTATTTTAAGGTCCTCACACTATAGATAAGAGAAGGATGTCATGTGATGTATTACATATTTTTAGGGCAGGGCAATGGAAATGGCAACGAGACTCACTCGACAACAACTTGTTCAATTTATTAGCCACTATTTTTCTTTAATTTAATGTCTCTACCAATTCTTGGTGTAAAACAACTACTACCTTATATTCAGCATGGAAATTTGCGAGTTTCTTTATAAAATATTATCTAAAAGATGATGACGACCTAATATATACTAAGAATTTTTATAGTAATAATATTATATATAACAAAAATTTATTTCCTCCGTTTCATTTTTAGTTGTCCCTCTTATTAAAAATAATAGCTTTAATTTAGTTGTCCAATTTATGAAGTTAAGAAAAGTTTATCATGTTCTTTCAATATTACCCCATCATTTAGTGACTACATAAAATATACAAATCTGTGTGCTTTCCCCTGCTTTCCTCTGCTTTATATTACTTATGGGTGCCGTATTTATGTTATGTAATCTGCTTCTGTGGTGCACTATGTGTTTGTGTGGTATCTCGTGCCTTGAGTCGGGGGTCTATCGGAAACAGCCTTTCTACCTCATTAGAGGTAGAGGTATGGACTGCGTACATCTTACCCCCCCAGACCCCACTAGGTGGGAATACACTGGGTTTGTTGTTGTTGTTGTTGAAACTGTTTGAATATGCTATATTTTAAATTGAGGGTTCATTAAAAACAATCCCTTTATATTTACGTGGCAAGAGTTAGGTCTGCATAGTCTCTATCCTCTTCAATTCATACTTATAGATTTAGTAAGCGTTTGACCATGAAAATTGAATTTTTTTGAAAATGGAATTGAAATTAGAGTTGGAGTTGTGTTTGGCCATGTCTTTTTGAAAAGAAAAATATAGACTTTTGAAAAAAAAAAATTAAATATAATTTTATATCCCCAATTTTTAAAAAACTATCAAAATCACCCAACTAACTAACTTATCTACTAACATACAACCAAATGTAATTCTTTCAAACTAGTTTAATGCCTTTAAAGCTATAATAGCTTTGAGTTTGAAGCACAATCCGACAAATTATTATACCCTTTGTTGCATCAAAATTCCATTTGGCTGCATGAACCAAACTGTTAATTCAAGTTCTTAAAACGTAACCTTGTTGTTAAAACTAGAAATAGAAAGAAAATCACAGGTTTTCGAAGAATAGAAACGAAATTGTCACTCATTAACAAATTCTCTTGAAACCTCCAAATGTTTCCTGATATAAACAACAGGAACTGTAAAACAAATGAAATCTTGATTCTTTTTCAACCCACGTAGCCACAGCAAAATTGGTGGTTAGCTGAAGTTAAAGAGGATATTTTTGTAAAAAAATTTAAAAAATTGTGGTTATATGTAATAATAACAAAAGTTGAAAATGAAATTGGAGAAAAGTAAAAACAACAAAAACTTAAAGGTCGTTTAGTCATAAAAATTATTCACTTTTTTTCGAAATATTTTTTCACTTAATAAAATTTGTGGTGTTTGGCCATAGAAATTCCAAAAACAATTCCAAATTTGTTTTGTGAAAAGTGAAAACAACTTTTTGTTGTTTTCACTTTTTTTCCAATTTCAATTTTTATTATTTCTACATATAGCCCCAATCTTTTTTAATATTACACAAAGCCTATTTTTTTTAATATAACTCCAATTGTTAACTGCCTATTTTTCTTTGCCCATTACATAATACTTACTCATCAAGAAATATGTACAATGGTTTACTATCTTGCCTATTAACTTCGTACAAATGCTTACTTGTTTGGATCAATTTGAAAATCTTGTCTTGCTGGTATGGTATACAAGATGTACCAAATCTTGTCTTGTTTGGATCAATTTGAAAATTTTGATTTCGTTTTTTTGAATTTCGATTTCAAATTTTAGAAATTCGATTAAACGGTTCGATTTTTTATTTTCCAAAAAAATGGTTAAATCGAAAAATCGAAATCAGTATAAATAATGTTTTTTGGGTTATTTCATTTCATTTCATCCATGGTGAGTTATTTATATTTGGAAATGAAAAATAGGTTTGAAAAAAAATTATATTTTCTAAACAAAATCATCAATTTTAAATGTTCAGTCATGACAAAGAAAAACTTACTACTTTAATCTTAAAAATCGAAATAAAAATTAGAAATAACCGAACCGAATTTATAGAAACTGAATCAAATCAAATTTATTTCGATTTGGTTACGGTTGTCATTTTTGTCAATCCAAAAATTGAAAAACTGAATCGATATTAGACAATCAAGTCGAACAAATCGAATGTCCACCCTAGTTGTATTGTTATTTGGTTAGCTGATGTTACAAAAAGGTTAATACCATAACAAAAATTATTTGAATCTTTCTCATTGTTTAAGAATCACATTTGATTGTATGTTAGTTAGTAGGTAAAGTAGTTATTTGGGCAATTTTAATAGTTTTTAAAAGTTAGGGACATAAAATTACATTTAAAAAATACTTTTCAAAAGTCAAAAAAAAATCTTTCAAAAAATACATGGTCAAACACAACTCCAACTTCAATTCCAACTCCAACTTCAAAAATCTTTAATTTTTATGGCCAAACGCCTACTTATTTTCACTTTTCAAATAACAAGTTGAAAATGTTTTTGGAATTTCCATGGCTAAACAACATAGTTTTTACTAAAGTGAAAAAAAAAATTGAAAAAAAGGGAAAAACTTTTTATGACCAAAATGGTCTCTTATTTTAGTAAACTAATCTTATTAATTATGTTTAAAAAATTTAAATTTATCTACAATTATTTATGTAGTCATTTAATGATAGAAATAAAATTGATAGCCAAAAAAAATTATTAATTTTATAAATCAATCAGATGAATTGAAATAAATATTTTAATAGAAGAGTTAAGTAAAATGAAATAAAAGGAGGCATTGTACACCATATAGTAGTGAATTGTTGTTGTAAAAGTTAAAGGAATGTGGGAACAAAGGAAGTTGTTTAGTTAGCATCATGTCAGAAGTCTTAGCAACCATTACAGTTGTGACTGACGATTGCAAATAATGTCCGTCCATTTGAGATCTGCTTGGACTCTTAAAAATCTCATCCAACTTACATTCTCTTTCTAATTGTTGATGTATGAATTATGATGTTGGGGGAATCTACATGGCTACAAACTACTCCACTGGCGAAGCTCAACTAGTACTCACTAACTAAACTTTCATTTAAATGATATATGATTTATTTTTTTTTGTATAGTAGCAACAGATAAATAGGTGGGAGGCAGAAAATATGGGTGGGGAAAGTATGGTGGAAAGAGGGCCAGGGCAGCAACAACAACAAGGGAAGAAATTGAGGCCAGCTATCTGAACTCTGAAGAGGCCAGGATTCCGTTCATTTGGGTCCCACTATCCATCCTTTCCCAACTTCCACACACCCACACCACATCCAATTAACTCGGGCTCGTTTGATAGCTGATTAGAGAAATTAATTCATAAAACAAAAAAATCACTTATAAATTTTTTCATAACTTAAATATCTATTAATTAAATAGATTTCTAAATTATAAATTATATTGTGCTAAGTTTATATATGAATAATTTATTTTTTAACTAGCTATCAGACATGATATTGCTTGGATAGAATTTAGTACTAGCATAAGATCTTTTAACCAATTACCCCTTATTTTCGTTACATCCTTGCTCACTCCTCTCATCGCCGGCGGACCTATGTATACACTATCGGTGCTTAAGCGTCCATTGCTTTTTAGAGAAACACTATTACTTATGTATAAAATATGGTAATTAATTTAAATATAGTGATTGAGCATCCACTCTATGTAGCAATTTTCATATTAAAAATACTTAAACACTTATGATTTAAAAATTTTGAATCCGCTAACGTCTCTTATTTATTTATATATTTCATATTTTTGACATATCCTAAAGTAACTTGCGTATTTCATCCTTTAAATATTCTTCGATTAAAAATACAAATGATCTTTACACTCAGAGGTGTACCTTCTTCGTATTCCGTACACCCCAGTTTGTGGTGATATTAGTTAACTGGATACAACAGTTTAGAAAGAAGAAAGAATTTTAAAATTTATAATTCAAAATAAATTTTTGATATTTGTATATTTATAAATAATAATTTTATCAAGAGTATGCAAATTAGCCAAGTACCGCACCACCAAAATCTTTATAAAAAACTTCTACATAAACTGAGTATAGACAGAGATTGAGTCAAAAATTTTGCTGAGAGATTCAAAATCTGAAGAAAAATTCATCGAATAAGGTTCAACATCAATAATATATACATAAGAATTATTTTAATTATATATTAATAATATAATTTTTAATCAAAGAAAGTTCAAATAAACCACAATTATTAGACTAGCTTCGTCCCTGACTAAAGGAGAATAAAACACTTCGGATATAATCATATATACTCCCATCCTTACAGTTTACTTGGTTCTTTAGCTTAAAATAATTATTTCAACTTATGAAGTCAAGAGAAATTTATCTTTTTTTTCTATAGCATTCCACTATTAAATTATGCCTAAAGTAATAGTAATAGATAAATTTAAATTGTTAAATTATAATTAATGAAGTTAGTTTAATAAAATAAACTCAATATATATATATATATATATATATATATATATATATTATTTTTTTTATAAAATATAGATGTAACATAAGTTGAGTAAAATAAAATCGAAAGTCTATATTTTATTTCAAGAAGACTGAATTTAAGTATACGGTGCAATTAGTTGATTCAAATTTCAACGTATATGTTGAATAAGGAGTTGACACATTTTGTGTGTGTATTCCTCAATTTAATTCCTGGTAGCCAACCTCCCCTTTCGTCACCCATTGCCGCTAATTATTACTCCAATTATGTACCTTCCACTCCTCCAGAGTTTATCTTGTCCAAGGCTGTCTTTGCTACTACCAACAAATATGTTTTCTAGCCAAAGATATTTTTTTGAAAAATAAGTGATGTTGTTAACTTTTTTTCTTTTTTCTTTTTTTTTTTTTATGCTTGATATGTAGTAAAAAAAAAAAAAAAATTATTCTTAAAATACTTGCATGTAATATAGGCATGAGGTGGGATGAGAAATATGAATCAGGGATATTTCAAATAAGGGGTGACAGGATGTGGTTGTAGAATACAACTTGTGAAACTTGTCTTCTCAATTTTCATTCAGGTTGCTATTTTTATTTTCAACAAATATGTTTTCTTAATAAAAATATTGTTAACTTTTTATTAATCTTATTAGAATTATTTACATTCTCTTTCAATATTTTAATTACTTTATTATCTCTCTCGATTTGTATATATAACAAGACCGACATATACATAGAAACCTTTGTATATGACAAGACTGACATATACATAAAAAGTCTGATTCATATACATAACAAGTATGACAAGGCCGACATATACATAACAAAGCCGATTCATATCCATAATATATAGGGCCGATATATACATAGAAAGCTATGTATATGTATTTTTATTTTTTTAGAGAAAAATAAAATTTTTGTAATATGTTTGGAGAGATGAGATTTTTTGTAATAAGTGAATCTTAAATTGTGGGTTTGTGTAATTTTTAAAAAATTTATTGAATAATAGTTTATCAATAGGAAAAATGACACCGCGTATACTTTTAAGATTGTTTATTACATGTCAGAGATGTACTTTTTAGTTTTTACAAAATTTGGGTTTTAAAATATTATTAGGAAATAACACAAACATACACCTTAACTTATCATATTTACACAAATTCCTGTCCTTAGAAAGTAATTTATAAGAATACCAACTAATTATGCGTCTTTATTGGATGTATTGGAAGCTAATTATGTATCTTTACAATGAAAAAAATATATCTTTGTTGAATGTATTATGTATCTCGACAGACTCAAAATAAAAAATATATATATCGTGAGCTAAGTATGTTTTACAAAGAAAAAATTATATCTTTGTTGGATATATTGAGAGTTAGTTGTGTATCTCTACAAATCTAAAATCGACATGTACACTGATTATATAAAATATTAAAATGATTATAATTGAGCCTCCAAATTATCGAGATTTATGTTGTTGTCCCTTATTATTACCATGACTCCGGCCCATTGTTGTCTTTTAGATTTGGTCCAATTATTTAATGAAGCCCATTGTCCCCCGCTATGTCGTGGCAACGAAGTCCAGCTGCATGATACATTATGATTTATGAAGTATTTTTGTTTTTTTGTTGAGAAAGAAACCTCGCTCACTCAATTACCTCATTTTTGGGTTGAAATATTATACTTTTATTTAGTATTCTGATTAAATTTTTAACAAGAAGAATTGGTATGTAAAGTTTTTATAGTGATCTAGAATTGGTCTCTTATAATTAATTCTGTAAAATAGAACTACAAAAGTCAACGATTTATAAGACGTTCAAAAATTGGCCGATGAAAATTAACGAAACCAATAATTAGGGTAAATAAATTAGTTCAAGATGAGCTGGTGATCTATTTTAAACAGTGTTTTCGATGGTAGGCATATCCATGTTGGGAAAGATAGGGGCACTATAAAAGAGCCCGACAGGGTAGCAGCAGAAGAATACCTAAGTTTAAACTTTCCCTTCTAATTTGAACTAAGAGGAGACAAGCAAAACAAAGTAATATGGCAACAAATGAATTACCACACAAATACGATAGGGCAAGAATAAAGGCAATCACACAAGACACCAAATTTACGAGGAAAACGCTTCGGTGTGAAAGAGTAAAAATTACGGGACCAAACCTCCACTATAATCACCAAATAGTTACAATATTGTTCTCCAAAATGGCCACAAAACAAGTGTCAAACAACAAGAAACAATACATAAACCACAACACCAAACACTAGAGAAATAAAGGAGTGAAAGCACAAAAAATGCAGTTACTGTTCGGGAATGAAGAACAGGAGCTACAAGACACCAAATCAAGCTCCGTCAGTTCCTGATCAAAGATTGAGATGAGAGGAACAAACAGTCCAAAATCAGCTAAATCGGACAAGAAACGAAGCAAAAATCGCAATTTGAAGTGGACAGCTGTGGCTGAAATTTAGGTGCGAAACTCAGTTTTGTTTGTCTCTCTTTGACTGCTGAAAACTCTCTTTTTGTGATGGTGAATAAGACCTAAAAAGATCAAGATATATGTCTCATAGTAATGGGTCTATGGGCAAAAGTGGATTGGTCCAAATTGGACTTCATTTATCCACATAAGAAGGGAAAAAGATCCAATAACCCAACAATTCTCCCCTCCCAACTATGTGGAGGAGACCGTCATCCCGACGATCATGCAACAATCTTCAAACTTTCCTCTTAGCAAAGCTTTAGTCATCATGTCGGAACCATTATCACCCGTATGAATCTTCTCAAGTTCAAACAACTTAGAATCCAACACATCTCGAATCCAATGGTATCTCATATCAATGTGTTTAGACCGACCATGAAATGTAGAATTCTTGCCAAGATGTATGACACTTTGACTGTCGCAATGAAGAACGTACCTCTCTTGAGCACAACCAAGTTTCCCCAAGAATTTCTTCATCCAAAGCAATTTTTTACTAGCTTCAACGGCTGCAATAAGCTCATCTTCTGTAGTAGATAGATCAACACATTTTTGCAACCTAAATTGCCAAGACACAGCTCTCCTTGTAAAAGTAACCAAATACCCTGAAGTAGACTTGCGAGTATCAACATCACCGACCATATCTGAATAAGTATAACCACAAAGAATATGCGTCCCTGTACCAAAACACAAACTCAAATTAGAAGTTCCACAAAGATATCTCATAATCTACTTCACAACATTCCAATGTTCTCTTCCCGGATTAGAAAGAAAATGACTAACAACACCAACAACATGAGCAATATCCGATCTTGCGCAAACCATTGCATACATCAAACTACCAAAAACTGAAGCATAAGGAAATTTCTTCATATCTTCCTTCTTATCATCACTGGAAGGACACTGCTTCATGCTCAACTTGAAATGCATAGCTAAAGGTGTACTGACAACCTTAGCCTGGTCCATGTTAAACCTTCGAAGTACTTTCTGAATGTACTTCTCTTGTGATAACCACAACTTCTTGGCCTTTCTGTCACGGACAATCTGCATGCCAAGAATCTGGTTTGCTGGTCCTAAATCTTTCATAGAAAAAGACTTACTCACCTCTTGCTTCAACTTTTGAATCCTGCAATCATTATGACCAACAACAATTATGTCATCAACATAAAGAACACAATGATAAAGTCACCATCAGAGAATGTTTGCACAAAAATTCAATGGTCTAAAGTAGTCTTCTTGAAGCCCTGCTGACTCAGAAAGGAACCAAACTTCCTGTACCACTACCTAGGAGCTTGTTTCAAACCATACAAGCTCTTCTTCAATTTGCAAACATAATTCTCTTTTTTCTTGACTTCAAAACCTTCGGGTTGCTCCATATAAATTTTTTCATCTAAGTCACCATTAAGAAAAGCAGTTTTAACATCCATTTGCTCAACCTCTAAATCTAGACTTGCAGCTAAGCCTAGAACCACACAAATAGATAACATCTTCACAATTGGAGAGAATATTTTATCAAAATCAACTCCCTTTTTCTGGTTAAATCCCTTCACAACTAATCTAGCCTTGTACCGTGGAATTGGGTTACCATCTTCATGCTTCGCCCGAAAACCCACCTGTTTTTCAAAGCTTTTCTGTCTTTAGGCAGATTAACCAAATCAAAGGTATGGTTATCATGCAAAGATTTAATTTTATCTTCCATAGCATCAAACCACTTTTCTTTTTCTTCACTTTCCATGGCCTCACTAAGACTCTCAGATTCTCCTCCGTCAGTCAAGAGTACATACTCATTGGGAGAATAAAGAGATGAATGTATTCTCTCTTTAGTAGATAGTCTAAAGAGATGAATGTATTCTCTCTTTAGTAGATAGTCTAAGAGAACTCTCCGAAACATCAACAACTAGTTTCTAATCAACCATATCAACTTGCACTGGAGCATCAACAACATCATGTTGGTCATTCTAAACATGATCATCATCTTCATTATCAACTTGATTTTTATCATCATGAAGATTTTTTTCTAGAGAAGTAGTCAAAGAAAATGGATCAACATCAACTAGACTTCCACTACTCTGAGAACCAACCTTCTCAGCTTTGTCAAAATCTTTAATTGTTTGGTCTTCAAAGAACACAACATCACGACTTCTAACAAGTTTCTTCTCAACTGGATCATAGAAACGATAGCCAAATTCATCTTGACCATAATCAATAAAGATACACTGCCTAGTTTTAATATCCAACTTTGAACTTTCATCTTTAGGAACATGCACAAAAGCTTTACAGCCAAAGACTCTAAGATGATCATAAGAAACATTCTTACCAAACCAAACTCTATTAGGGACATCACCATCCAAAGAAACAATAGGAGATAAATTGCTAACAGAAGTAGCAGTATTAAGTGCTTCTGCCCAAAAGTAATCTGACAGCTTAGCATCTGAAAGCATACATCTAACCCTCTCAACTAGAGTTCTGTTCATCCTCTCTGCTAAATCATTCAACTGAGGTATTTTTGAAGGAGTTTTCTGATGTCGAATACCTTGCTCTCTGCAATATCTATCAAAAGGACCAATATACTCACCACCATTATCTGAACTGATGCATTTCAATTCTTTCCTGTCTGTCTCTCAACCAAGGCCTGAAAATATTTGAACACATCAAGTACTTGATCCTTGGACTTTAAAGAAAATATCCAAAATTTGCGAGAATGATCATCAATAAAAGTCACAAAGTAAAGTGCACCACCATGAGACTTTACTTTAAAAGTACCACACAAATCAGAATGCACCAACTCCAGCAAATCAAGCTTTCTTGAAGGCGGATGATTCTGAAAAGAAACTCTTTTCTGTTTATCGACTAAGTAATGAACACACTTCTTCAACTTTGCTTATTTCACTCCAGAAAGTAAATTTTTCTCAGCCAAACTATCAATCCCTTTCTCACTCATATGACTCAACCTTCTATGCCACAACTCTAATGAAGTATCATTCTCCATCAAGTTTATCAAGCCTCTAGAGGTAGAGCTCTGAAATACGTACAAGTTAGACAACTTGTCACCTCGAGCCACAATCATCGAACCTCTAGTAAGCTTCAACTGGCTAGCACCAAGGGTGTTAACATAACTCTCATTATCAAGGTTCCCTACAGAAATTAAATTTAAGAGAACATCTGAAGCATGCTTGACATTATTGAGAACTAGTTTGGAACCATTGTTACTTTCCAAACAAACAGTGTCAATGCCAAGTACTTTAACTTCATCATTATTGCCTATTTTTAATATTCCAAAATTACCTGGAGTATAAGAAGAAAATAATTCCTTCTTTGGCGTAACCTGAGAAGTAGCACCAGAATCCACAAATCAGCTAGACTCATCACGAACAAGATTGATGGCATTCTCACCACAAGCAACAAAAAGATCATCATTAGCAACAACTGCGCCTTCATTTTTTTGCTGTCTAATATCTCTCTTATGCTTGTAACAATATTTCATGATATGCCATTTTTTGTTGCAATAGTCACATGTAACATTCTTCAATTTGGACCTCGACTTGCTTCTAGTTTTATCTCTATCATTCAGATCTCTGGACTTGTTTCTGCCCCTTCCTTCAGTAACCAAAATATCAGAGTGTGAAGATGAAAAAGATAAAGCCTGAGATCTTCTTCTCATCTCTTCATTCAAGACACCACTCTTAACATATTCCATAGTTACAACACCACCGGGAGCAGAATTAGTCAAAGAAACTCAAAGAGTCTCCTAAGCGTCTGGCAGAGTATTAAAAAGCCAAAGTCCCTAAATTTCTTTATCAAACTTAACACCCATTCCAAACAACTGGTTAAGGACACCCTAAAAATCATTTATATGATCAGAAATAGAAATGCCCTCTTTATACCTGATATTCATCAATTGCTTAAGCAGGAACAACTTGTTATTGCCAGTCTTCGAAGCACAAAGTGTCTCGAGCTTGTCCTACAAACTTCTGGCATGTGTCTCATTCACAATATGATTTCTAACATTATCTTCAACCCATTGTCTGATATAACCACAAACTTGTAAGTGCTCAAATTCTCAATCCTCATCTGTCATGAATTGAGGTTTAGTAGATGCAAACACAAGTAGATGCATTTTCTTGACAAATAGAAGATCTTTCATCTTGCCTTTCCAAGTATGATAGTTACTACCATTCAAACACACTATCTTGCTCATATTTTCCTCCATCATTCAAATCAACAATCAGTAACAACTAACACTTTGATACCACTTTGTTGGAAAAGATAGAGGCACTATGAAAGAGCCCGACAGGATAGCAGCAGAAGAATACTCAAGTCCAAACTTTCCTTTCCAATTTGAACTAAGAGGAGACAAGCAAATCAAGCAAAACAAAATAATATGGCAGCAAATGAATTACCACACAAATACGATAGGGTAAGAATAAAGGCAATCACACAAGACACCAAATTTACGTGGAAAACGCTTCGGTGTGAAGAGTAAAAACCACGGGACCAAACCTCCACTATAATTAACAAATAGTTACAACATTGTTCTCCAAAATGGCCACAAAACAAGTGTCAAACAACAAGAAAGAATACATAAACTACAACACCTAACACTAGAGAAATAAAGGAGTGAAGCACAAAAAATGCAGCTACTGTTCGGGAATGAAGAACAGGAGCTACAGGCCACCAAATCAAGCTCCATCAGTTCCTAATCAAAGATTGAGATGAGAGAAACAAGCAGTCCAAAAATCAACTCAATCGGACAAGAAACGAAGCGGGAATCGCAATTTGAAGTTGACAGCTGTGGCTGAAATTTAGGTGCGAAAATCAGCTTTGTTTGCGAAAATCAGCTTTGTTTGTCTCTTTTTGGCTGCTGAAAACTCTCTTTTTGTGATAGTGAATAAGACCTAAAAAGATCAATATATATGCCCCATAGTAATGGGTCTATGACAAAAGTGGGTTGATCTAAATTGGGCTTCATTTATCTACATAAGAAGGGAAAAAGATCCAATAACCCAACAATCCAAACGACTTCTCGACGACTTTGTGTGTCAAAATATAATTACATTTTTGCAACAAGGAAAATATTTTGATAACAAAATTAAGGAAGAATATATAATTCTCTGTGTTGAAAGTTTTTTGAGTGCAATCACATAAATTGCATGGTAAACGGTAGAATCAGGTTCCCAGTTGAAGGCAAGGCATTGATTCCTTGTAGAATATATTTATGAGAATGGAAAAGCAAATTATGTATGCCACTAATTGTGGTCCTTATTGTTTAATGATGCAAGTCATCTCATTGTAAAAATGCCTCCTGTGCGCTAAAACGCTGGTTATGTGCGAAATTCGGAAAAAAATCGGACCACAAAATTCTCTTATACTTAGTCATCTCATAATTCAAGTCATCTTATTATAAAAGGGTAGCATGTGCACTAAAATGTCTGCTATGTGCAAAGTTCAAAGAAGAACCGGATACTAAAAGTGTATTATAATTAGCCATCTCATGATGCAAGTCACTTGCTTCTTGTTATATGGACGAGAGGGGCCAAGTCCCCTTCATAGATTCGCATTCTCCTTAATTTTGTCAAGTCGAAGAACAAGTTCTTTGTTGTAGATCCAAAATTCTCACATGAGTTACATGGATCTCCTAATTAATTTTGTCCTTTTTAGTGGTGTCAAATATATGGATAGATTGGACAGATTTTTTAGTGGATTAAAATGATTTTAATTAATAACTATTCCCTCCATTCCTTTTAATTGCCTCCTTTTCGTTTCTAGAGTCAAATTGTACAAATTTTAATTAATATTTTAACATGTATTTCTTAATCAAATTAAAAAATATTATAATTTATGATACTTTTTCACGTAGTTTTTGAAAATCTAAATTTTAATTTTAACAAACTAAATTAATCTAAGTTAATTTAACTTTGAAATTTAACTATCTTAATTTGCGAAAAACGAGCAGCAATTGAAAAATATTGAGGGAGTAATGAGTCAAGTCAAAAGAGACTAAATAATGGGTCATCATGAACTGCCCAACTCCAATCAAATATTTCTTTTTGTCTTCTTATATAATTTATTTAATTATCAAAATAATGTTTCTTTTCTTAATTAAGGTTATATCTAACATATTAAAACAAAACAAAAACGTTTTTATACAAAAATAATTTTAATTATAATTTAATATAATTAGCACCCAATACATCCAACGAAGATATATAATTAGTTAAGATTTTTTTAATTAAGTGAGAATTTCTGTAAATATGATAAGTTAAGTTGTATGTTTATGTTATTTTTTCATTAACCCAAATTAGCACAAATTTTAGATGAATAGATTTGGGCAATTGATCTTGAAAATGTTCAACCCAACCCATCCAAACTTGACAGATCATATTTTGATGTGCTAATCTTACTACCAGTGGTGGTTTTGTACGTTTCATTAATAAAAATAAGAAAGGTTTGTAGAGATATACTAAAATAATAAATCCATATTTACAATAACTGATAACAATACTTATTTCAGTTTCAAAACTTTATCAAAAAATCTTTAGAAAACAAATCATTTGTATCACGTGTAAAAATATTTTCCTAACAATGAGACATATATACTGATAACATTATTTGATTTTTTCGGATCATGACTTACCCCATGCTAAACACACTTCATTGAACTACCAAATAGACTTGTGATGCTCGTAAAACTGTGGAAATTCACATTGTAGGGTGTGTTTGGTAGGAAGGAAAGTGTTTCCAGTGGAAAATGCACATTTATTAGAAAATAAGTGAATTTCTTACTTTTTTTTTTTTTGGTAGTGTTTCATACATAAATGAAAAAATATTATCCCAAAAACATTTATATATAATGAAGCAAAACACTATTGGGGTTGAATGGGGAATAGGATGGGGCATGGAGGTTCGGGGAGTGGGGGATGGGCGCGTTGCATGGAGCAAGGAAACAATGAACATGAAATGTCATTTATCGAACTTGATTTTCCACGTTCATTAGAAAAGTCATTTTTCTCATTTTTAAGGAATTTAATCTTCTAGAGAAAATGTTCCGAACATCTTGACCTACCAAATATAAGAAAACCGGAAAACATTCTCTTCTATGCACAATACAGAGCGCAAAAGAATAGAGTGGATACTTAAATATAGGATGTTTATCTTTTCAATTACAGATCGAGACGAGTCTCAGTTTTAGTACAGTTATGTATATATATATGAGTTATCACCATAATAATGTACTTGTAACTGGTTGAATGCGTAAGACGACACACATATATATCCGTGGCATGCTTCATTTGTTATTTGGAGTAGAGTTAGCTATAGGAAGAACAGAGACATGATGATCATCAAAATTTGGACCTTCTCTAGGCGAATCTGCGTAGCCGATTCCCCTACGTGTAGTAGGAAAAATACTGAAGAAGAAGGTAGAGAAAAGTCCGGACGCCAATGGCAAATTCATGAACAAAGCTTTTATGTTGGGGTTAGCTTTCGGCCAAAAGCAGTCCTGCACATTGGCATCACCTAGTGCAAACATCAAGAACATCACGAGTGACACAAGGGCACGAATAAGGTCCATTTTCTTAAGACGGTAGCTTCTTAAATAATCTTTCATGAGGACTGTAGTGAACTCATCACGATGAATATGATCAATGTTGAATACGTAGAAGCCTTTGGGCACGGCTATTCCGTAGTATATTTTCCCTTTTTTGTCGAGGAAGCTGTCCGTGAAGGAGGAGAAAAAACAGGCTGCGGCGCAGAGGATGATGAGGCCTTCGGTGAGGTACTTGTGAGTGACAAGGCAGGAACCTCCATCAGTGAAAGATGGCACTAGAGTTTGGAAAGCCAGGACGGTTCCTGTTGGTAAAAGGTTGGCTAGGTTTGATGCACCTGCTAGGACTTTGGCCCGCCTACTGCCCTTGGCTGGTGCTGGTGCTGGTGCTGGTGCTGGTTCTGGTGTGTCAATGATTGGAAGAGATGATTGTTGAGACATTGGTGATGGTAATTAGAAGAGAAGACTAGCTAACTAGCTTGTTTCGTTTGGTCTTTTTAAATTGGTTTAATTTGTCACCTTTTTGTTACTATGATTGAAGTGGTCATCTATAATTAAATGGTAGTCTTTTTATAAGTCATCAACACTATCTAGAATCTAGAGAAAGTGATTCTATTTGATGTGATTTGATGAGTACGTAAGCATGCAAACGTGCTCCCAAATTATGATGCAGTTAAACAATGGCCTTTGGTAATTACATACAATGATAGTGCACTGGATTTTACCTTATTAGGGTAATTTACCTGATTATAACATGTTATTATCATATTCAGATCTTTTTAACCTATCATATTAGATTTTTATGAAGCGATGCCTATTATATAGATCGATATAAATATGATGGTATAAAAAATCTATCAACTATCTTCGCATGCACATGCTTGAACTCATATACTTTTATTTCATACTTGAACTCATATATTTATATTTCCTGTTCTTTCATATAAATTACCAATTTAATTAGTAGTTTTTTCTATCTGTCCCAAAGAAATAAGCTCAAGTTTTAATCTAAGGTGTACATCATATATTAATGAAGTCTTCTTCTTTTTACATATTATTCATCTTTCTTTCGACGCAACAAATAAAGCTTCGACTCCTCTCTAACAGCAGCGAAGTAAAACTTTTAGTTTATGAATTCTGAATTACAATTATTTTTGTTTACTGAATTATCTCAAATAATTTTTTTCAATATAAATATAGAATTTGAATCGAACTTACTGAATTCTTTAGCTTCTTGCAGTCTGATTTACTAAGACAATAGTTTTTTGGTTGAAATTTGTTAGAGAAGTGGATTGTAGGGGAGGAAGATGGCACAAATTCTGCTACATGGTACACTTCATGTTACTATATTTGAGGTTGATAATCTCCGAACTAATATTGACAAAGACATCTTCAATAAGGTGAAAATTTTAATCATTCAAATTATTGCAAATATTTGGGTGGTGGGCAATTTGTTCAAATTTTATCGTTACTCTGTCTAATCTAATATAGTAAATAAATTGTATCGATCGAGTCTAATATACATGAATTGTTAGGTTGTGATATATCCCAAAATATATGAAGACGTTAATCAAAAGGTAATTTGTTTATAGTATCCTTTTGATTCTTCTCAAACTCTTTCTAAATGTAGTGATAGTCATTATTTGGAATTTAAAAGTAGTAAAAATTTTCCATATTGAGTTGGTGATTTGTCACCGGGTACATTACACGTTAGCAGATGAATGCTATAAATTCTTTTGAAAAAATCATAAAATATCATAAGGCCATACAATATATTGAAATTTTCGTTGTCGAGCCACGGAAAAACAAGAAGGTGATTTTGAAAAGAATAATTAATACATTTTGAACTTAAAAAAAATCATTTGGCCTATAAAAAAAGGCCAACAAAGAGAGTGAATACACGCACCAATTAGGTGCTACCACGTGTTAAATACGTTTAATTTATATATTTTTTATTTTTTAAAATAAAATTTTACTTTTTATTTAATTTAACACCCCACCCACGTACCCCCTTTCACCCCCACCCCCCAGCAGCTCCCCTCCACCCCCATCCCTCGTCCAACACCCCCACCCCATCAGCATCTCCCCCAAACCCTCACTCTGTCAGCATGCATTTTCATCCATTTTTTTCTTATTCAAATCACTTCAAAAAACAGTTTTATGATTGAATTGAAAGTTTTATGATTGAATTGAGTTTTAAAGATAGTTAAATGATATGATTTAACTGAAAATAGAGCTTTAATGAGATGATTTAAAAAAAAAAAAATTCAATGGAGGAGCTTTAATGGTCACATTGTGTTGAAGAGTTTTAATGGTGTTGAAGAAGACATTGTGTTAAAGAAGAGATGATAGATAGTTAAATGTTATGATTTAATTATAAAATGGAGTTTTAATGAATGATTTAAAAAAAAAAAAAACTTCAATAGAAGTTTTAATGGTGAATTGAGTTGAAGAAGAAAGAGTGAGTGAGTTAGGGGCGACGGAGAGGGAGTAGGGATAATTTTAAAAATAAATAAATATTATGTTTTCTTAAAAGAATATAAATTATATATAAATTATTTTACACGTGACAGCTTTTAATTGATCAAAAAAGTCAAATTCGAGCCCTTTCATGCGCTTGTGGAGCGTGTATACACGCTGAGGGTCAAAATGATGTGTTTGCAATGAAATAAAGAAGAATCGTAGGATAATAGGTCGAACTGAAAGTTTAAATATCTTTTTATAAATCTCGAATAAGATCAGTGGTGTAATTATATATTTACTCTATTAAGAAAGATAACAAAAGAAACAAAACAAACAATAGTGTATTGATTAAATGTTTTTGCACACCCACCACAACTTTTTTTCAACACGCCCCAAGAAGTGAATGATATTTTCTTTTTAAATTAAAGCTATTAAGTTACCAAAAACAGATAAAAAAATAAAAGCTACTTTAAGCTTGTATTTGAATAGTGTAATCTTTTCCCTTGCCTATTCTCCCAATCCACCACCTCGTTTTTCTGTGTCTTTTAATAAAATAATGACAAAATGGTTCGATGAATCTTGTACTATATCGATTTTGTAAGTTGGATACTTTTACTTATATGTTTATCATTTGAACTCCTAAACTCATTAAAAAACAACATTTTAAATATTTTTTTGGTGAGTGTAACACACTCGCGCCACATCAGCTGCCATGTCAGCTTACACGTCTACCATGTCAATTGCCACATCAGCCGCCAAGTCATTTTTAAGTATTACATTAAATTTTATGTTATTTTTAAAATGCTACACAAGAAATTAAATATTAAAATAAATTTAATTAAATATATTTTTTATAAATTGTAGAAATTCTAATACACAAATACAATAAATTTTTAATTTAAATTAAATTAAATTTTTAATTATAAATTTAAGATTTTAACTATAAATTCACATTACACAAACATAATGAATTTTCAATTTTTATTTAAATCTTCAACAATTTGTAAAAGTTACAAAATTAATCCTAAACAAAATGAAAAATTTAAATTGAGAAAATGAATTAAAAAAAAATTTAAAAGTAAATCAAGAACAATTTTTTTTTTTGACAATGAACAACAAACAACAATATCAACCACAGCAAAGACCTCTTCAAGGATATATAATTTATTTATTTTTTACAATGAACAACAACAACAACAACAATATCAATCAGCAAAGACCCTCTTCGGGAACAACAATAATATTTTCTTTTCTATAATGAATAACAACAATATCAACCGCAGCAAAACAAAGACCCTCTTCACGAATATATAATTTTTTTTTTTTTGGACAATGAACAACAATAACAATATCAACCAGCAAAGACCCTCTTCAGGAGTAACAATATTTTTTTTTTTTGACAATGTACAACAACGACAATATCAACCACAACAAAGACAAGGAATAACATAAACTTCCATTGAATCTTGTCAATCTTAACTCCACTAACATCCACTTTCATTGAAGTAGCAATAACATAAGCTTGATTAACTCTCCTTAATGGAACCCCATTAACCTTAAACGACCCACTAACAAGTAACAGTCCATAACATACAAGTTATTTCAAGAACACAACTCTTTTTTCCTTAAATCTCCCAGCTAGAATAATCAAATCAGTACCAGGTGTAATACTGACTCTCAGTTTTATGAATTTTGGTTTGTGTTCGTTGATGAGGGATTTTTCCACGTCATCAGCTAGGTAGAATTTTGGTGGTTTGATGGCGGTGGTTGAGGGCGGAGCAATGACGGTGGTGGATTTTGGGTGGGTGGGGAATTGCCGTCCTTTTTCTTCTTGATAATCCAAAGGCCCTTTTTGTGGTACATTTTGGAACGGAAGAATTTGCCGATTCCGTTGATTAGGTTAGGATTACGGGGGAATTTCTTGGCGGCCATTGTTGTGAAGTGTGCAAAGGGCATGTTTGGAATAAAAAGGGACCAAAATGAAAGTGAAATTTAAATTGTGCAAAGGGTAAGTTTGAGAAAGTGAATAAAAAACCCTCTTTATTTTTTTTTCAATTTTAATATATATATATTTTTAATTAGTTTACTATAAAACTGGCCAAAAATTGACTTCCACTCGCACTTCAGGCGTGTGTAATCACCCTCCTTATCCCAGTCAGTATTTTAATGCCATATAGACAAAGTCAACGGTCAAAGAGTTTCAAATATAGTTTTTTTGTGGGTTCAGGAGTCCAGATGACAAACATGTAAGTAGAAGTGTCCAACTTACAAAACCGACATAGTACAGAGGTTCAGAAGATCATTTTGCCTAAAATAATTGAACCATTTTGGGATATTACAAACTCCATTATAGTTATGTTACACATTTTTTTTAGTTCGTTTAGGAAAAGTTGACATTAATAATTTGAAGATAATTTAAAATTTTATTTTATTTTAATTAGAAATATAATCATACAAATATTATGGCTTGTTTAAGATTATAAATTTCAAAAATTTTGTAGGCACATAATAAATGTTATATGACATATTTCAGATGATAAATTTTAAAATATAATTTATTTTTATCTTAAACTATATTTGATCAAATTATGTCACATAAATTAGAATGGAAAAAATATTTTCTTTTATTAATTGTTTATTCAAATTTATAGCTATATAAACCTTGACCGAACATTTTAATTATTGGCGATTGCAAATAACAGTACTTTTCTCTATAGTCATTTCAATATTTGTCAACATCAGTTTTCCCCACCTTATAATTAATGTAAAGAAATAGAGGGGGAGAACAATTACTCATTTTATACGAAATATATGATTGTACATAACGTTAAAAACTAAACGTATCTTTTTTAAGTCTTAACAATGGGAAAACATGCAAAGTATGTTATTATTATTGTTATTATTATCAACAATTAAAAGCTAATGATATTTTTGTATGTTCCTACTCTTTAATCTTATAAAAGCTAGAATTTAATATGCTTCAAGTTATTAAGGCTGACATTGGCCAAATTGAACCAACATAGATTAATGAACTAAACCAAGGTCCATTTCTCAATGATATTTTCAAGTATTTGACTACTTGTAAACAAACACAACTGTCAAGCCACATACTACTGAAAATATAAAGAATGAACCTGAACCACCCGCAAACAAACATTTATATAACAATTTAAATTTTGTGCACCCCGTCAGTGTACAAAATATTCCACACTATTAGGTAAATTTGATTTGCCATTGCAGGTTACGTAACTTTTTCTTTTTTAATTTTAATGTAAATAATTGGGTAACCTGCAATAGCAGGTCAAGTTTACTGATAGTGTGGAATATTTTGTGCACCAACGATGCACAGAACTTAAACTCTTTATATAAACAAAAAAATATGTCTTCATAGACCATCTTCGTCTCTTAATTTCTTCATATCCACTATAAAAGTAAAAACAATTAGCTATGAAATTTATCGTTAAATGACTCATCATAGCCGGTAGCTAAAAGGTTCTTTTGATGACTCGATGTTAAATAGGCAGCGTACACTTTTTTTTTTGTTTATCGACAAATTAAATTAAGACTTATTTTTCTTAATAGTGATTTCTTTTGATGTAGTTGGGAGCTAGCACTACAAGAAATTAAATGAGATTTTATGTGGTAATTCCTTTAGTGGCCATAAAAACTAAGGATATATTGTTGCCACTTAAAGAGGTTCTATCAATGACAACATTAATTAATCGCCAACAAAATTTTCTTTCTTTGATGTAGAGGGATATGGGAGGAAGTAGGCGTGCCGTACATTGATGGACAAACCAGTACCTTGAGAGCTCCATAACATAAGAAAGTTAGAACGAATATAAGACGATACAAACAGTTAATTAGCTTAATTTAATTGTTTGTGTACAATCAAATCTACGAGTGTCAAATGAGTGGATTGTGTTGGATTTGGGCAAGTCAAAATGTGCTAAGTTAATAAATAAGTTATTTGGGCTGAAATGAGTAGAATTGAAATAGACTAAAATGCAAGTCACAACTCAATCCACTTAATTTTTACGAAGAAAATTTATTATTTTCTTTATTATGATTATAAATCACATATCAAATAAAAATGTCATTTTAAAAATATTTTAACAAAATCTCTTATGAGTCAATTTAGACTACATATCAACTCAATGTTTAACTGACCTCAAAGAATTGAGTTGAGATGATGAGTGGGTGGTCAATAACCCACCCAAACTAAAATGAATTTGGCAGATTGTGAGCCCGTTTGGAATTGCTATTACAAAATTGTTTATTTAAAAAATATTTTTATAAAATAGCTTTTTAGAAAAGTTCTTTAAAGAAAATAATAATTTGTGTTTGATAAATTCATTTAAAAAGTGTTTTTGATAAACAAATTGTGTTTGGATAATCTTTTTCAAAAAGTGTTTTTTGAGATAATGACCAAAAATGACATCTATCAATAGACTTTTATTGCTAAAATCAATTTATAGAGAAAGTTTATTTTAAATATCTACTATAATATTTTTAATTAAATTTTTTGAAGAAAAGGTCAATTTTTTTTTTTTAAAAAATAGAATTTATATTTTTCTGTTACCTTATTTTTTGAATCTATTTCACTGTGTCAAAATTTACTAAAAGTAAGCAAACATTATATTCATGCATACAAATATCTAACTGAGAGTATATTTACTTTTTCTTTTGGATATATTTTTACCGTGTCAATTCTAAAATTAAGTAACCACATCCATAGACATATACCCATGATAACAAATATTTAAAATAAAATTCTATCTGTTATTTTTTATCTTTTTTTTTAATATATCTTTACTGTGTCAAATTTACTACGAATAAGCAATCATCATATTCATATATAGACACTACATTGTAACAAATATATTACTTTTCAGGAATTATTTATTTAAAATTAAATATTCAAGAAAAAATTTACATGTGCTTTCAAAATACAATCTTATAACGTGATTCATCTGTCAATTGTTATCATTATAATAAAAAATAAAAAATTATATATTCTTTAGTTATCATCATCAATGATATTTTCAAATTTATTTAAAGAAAATAAGTGAAAATAAAATAACAACATATAAATCATAAAGAAATATGACGTAAATATGAAATGTAAAATTTTAAAAATCGAACGCTAATCAAACTTATAAAATGTGTTAATTAATAAGAAATATATATATATATATATTTGTGTATATATATAAATATATTTGTGTGTGTGTGACAGGGATATTTTTGTCATAAAAAAATAATTTTCTAATTCTGCTTCTGCTTTTTTTGAAAAGCAGAATTTTTCTACTTCCCATAAACATAAAAAGTCTTTCTACCTTTTTTTAAAAGCATTTTTACAAATTTACCAAACACCTCTATTTTTAAAAAAAGTATTTTTTTCTCAAAATAAGTGCTTATTTTGGAAAATAAGCAATCTCAAAGAGACACTCAATTGGATTTTGCTACCACTAATCAAATCAATGGAGAAATTACAAACTCACAAATTTCTTTGGGGAGATTTTTGTAAAACAAAATTTAAATACCTTTGGAACTTGTCAAATGCCCTTTGAAACTTAATTCTTTCAGTTAACCAACCATTCCTTCGTTTTTCTTCTTAATTCTACTAACTATGATTACAAGGCCTTAAACAACATCAACTAAATATTTTTTAGTTTGAATTACTTGATATGGTCAATCAGGGAAAAGAAATATTCTCCTTAATTTCATTTAACTACTTTCTTAATGGCCAAAAACAAAACTTGTAGGTAAATAGAGTCAAAACATGTTCAATATTTTTTCTTTTTTTTGGTACTTGGACGTGGTTTGAATTTGGCGCCGTTTATAGTGAAAATATAGTGCTTAAATGTTTTCCCAAAAATTGTGGCATCATAAACTAAATGCTAAATTTTAAACATATACTTACTTATAAAGAAATTTGGTCAATATTTAAATTTTTGGTCAAACTTTAATTATAATAATTTTATTTATTTCTTAATATCATTTTTTAGCTATATTTGACACTAGTAACGAAAATATAATGCTTAAATTTTTTCTATATATTGTAGCATCAGATACATCACATATTGATTAAATAATTTTTTTTAATAAATAATTATAAATAGATTCGGTAGACATTTAAATTTTCTGCCTAAATTTCAATTACAATAATTATATAGATATATATTTCATACATCAAAGTTATATTCAAATTAGATATTCTATTAACCATTTTTATCTTAGAATGTTCACACCACACCACTATAACTAGCAAGATTATAATTAATTTATTATATCTGTCTTATAAAGGTTTTTCGGTTATTCGGATGAAATCGTCTTGTATTTTTCACCTTAGGACATTTATTAATGACTATACCTATATTGTATTTCTTCTAACTAGCAAATCAATATGATGTTATTGTAATCTTTATCTAGACATATAATATTCACTATAAAACCTATTAAAATGTCTTTCATTTTTCTACATTCGCTAGAGTTTTCTCGTGATAGGTATGCACTATTTTCATTTACATATATTTCCTATTTTTTGTAAACTTTAGAAACGAAATAAGTAATATATATGTGTGTGTTTATACTATTCTTTTCTTTATCATCAATTAAATTTTTATGCTTTTTTATCAGTCAAACAAAATTGATTTGAGAATGAGTTTACCTATGAATACTTGCGATAGTGTTCGAGGTACATTTATCAAAACTAGTCTTTTAATCAAACATTACTTTTTTATTTAAATTCTTAAGAATTGTAAAATTAATATTGTGACTTAATTTCGCGGTGTTGTAATATTCACATTTGTTTGTTAATTTAATGAACTGATTTGTCATTTTTTTTTTTACTCTACTTAGCCCTTTAATCTGAAACAATATTTACTCATCTTTTAATAATCGAGAATAGATCTTTGGATCTTAAATCGACGAACCAAAAGTTATTGTATAGAAATAATTAATTTTACCTTACACCTTAATTTGGCCCTATAAATTTGAAAAGCAATACTCCATTAGTCCTTTTAATGAGTTTATATGTTGCCCCATTCAAAAGAAGAATCGAGTGTTATTTAAGAAATCAACACTTGAAAGACTAGTGGATGACTTAAACCATTGACTTTATAAAAATAAATATTTAGTATGTGTCACTCCACAAACCATATTTCATGCAACATAAAGAAATAAAGAATCCTTCATATAAATTGATGAGAAACTAAAATGATAAAAATATAAATAAAATAAATTAAAAAGAGCTCGCTAGATACTTTTATTTTATTTTCATATGGTATAACAATATCTTAAACTAGTTTTAATTTGCAGAAATTTATGTATATCTTTTTTGTCCAAAGTTTTTCATGTTTATTTTTTCTCGAGAATGGTCAAATTTTTGCTTTCCATACAAATTTTTAATGAACAATTTTAGTTTAATTTAGAAATAATAGGCCATACAATAATAAAACAATCAGTTAATTTGAGCAATTGTGTTTTGCATTCTCCACTTGATCATAAACACGTAGTTCTAAAGAACATAAACGAAAAATATTGTCAGTTTATATTTTAAAATCAAATAAGGTGTACAATAAACTTTTAATAAGAATTGACGTGATTGCTTATAAATTTTTTGATTGTTTTTGAATCTTTATTTTGATGATTGCTAGATTTCATTGAAAATTCTGATGGAGGTGATTCATCAAAAGCTCATTTGTTGAGAAGTAATAAGGTAAATTTGTTAGAGTATTTAATTATATATTACTATTTAGACTCTTGTTAATTAATGTAATCTAATCTTAAAAATTAGATTACATTTGTTTAGAGCCTTAAGTTTAATTTTCAATAGCTGAAAGTATGATATATTTATTTTGACAATTATTTTTCTTCCATTATCTGTCCAGTTTAACCGAGGAATTGAACCCCAAAATATTGCAAATTATTCAACCAGGGCTTCAAAGCCAGTTGCATCACTATCAGAGTAATTATTCTTGCATCTGCATATATGTATGTATGTATGTATTTATAAATGAGGAGTATCATATTTCAGAATTTTAACTTTTTTGTTTGTGTTGTTACTCATGGAAATAGTGAAGAAAAGAAACTCCAATGAAAAAGATAGTTGTATTACAAGAAAGTAGTTTTGGAGTGGGGTTCAAAAGACGTTATGTGCGTATGATGCGTGCCCAGAATGATCCAAGTGTGATAACGACAACAAAAATATAGAAATCTGTTCCATGAATACTTCTGTTCATTCTTTCAAAAAAATTACTAATTTTATAGCTTCTTAGTTAAATTTCTGAAGAATTTATTGGTTATTATGGCAAATTGTGTTTTGTTTTCATGGAATTCAATGTGAATTCATAATTTAAATTTTATCATTTTTGTTGATTGAGTTTGTTTGGGTGGATTATATACAAATTAAGAATTTCTTCACCTAATTACATAATTTAAGCCAGAGCTACTGATCTTGAACTCGTAACTTCAAGTGCAGATTTCCCTGCATAGAATCATATTGTTATTACCATCCCTTATTTAAACTTTACATCAATCATCTTTTGAAAAAGTGCCTTTGCGCCTTATTATAAGTTATTATATTGTGCATGATCAATTTTTTTCAAAAATATTTGTTCAGAAATTAATTGCGGAAAATGACATATAAATATTCACTTTACAATTGATAAAAAAAAATTAGTCAAAATATTTATTACAAGAGCTTTTTCAAAAAATGTTAATATATTTTCAAAATACAGATGTAGAGAATCCGCTTGTTTTGTCCATACTATATATATATATTTTTTGTAATTCTGGTTGATGCATTAACTAAATAGAAATAGTTTATACACTTAGCATATTACACAAGCCCGGTTGTAAGTCCGGTTCAAAAATGAAAGAGTTTCTTTCAGCATTAGTAGGACAATGTTTGATTTTCCTAACATATGAAGTTCCTAGTATGTCTGCCCGCACATGAGAGAGAGCATACACAGGAGGAACTGCAAGCCGTTTAATGCCTCCAAAACTTCTAATTGTTGCTTCATTCCTAGCTAGAGCAGCAGCTACGTGGTTCTGTTCCCTGTAGCAGTGAACAACTGGTAGAGTACTCCCTATCCTTCTCAGCACAAACCTGCATGAATCAAGGATAGGATCATGGTGTAAGTTACCATTTTGAGCATAAGAAATACCTGTACTGAGTCAACATTGATCTCTATTGGAAATAGTTTTTGATCCTCCACAATCTTCAGACCTTCCAGGAGAGATAATAGCTCCATTTGATTGTTTGTGGCTAATTGGAAGCCCTTACTGAAGCCTAAAATCCAATCTCCCTTTCGATTTCTGATTACCCCTCCTATCCCTCCTACTTCAGGGTTCTTCAAGTATGAGCCATCAATGTTCAGCTTGTATAGGTGTAGTTGAGGTGGGGTCACTTAATGCCGATCAAGGTAGGGAAATTTTTGGGGCCTATGCATCTTCTGGAGAGATGGGTAAATTCGATGGCCTCTGCATAGGCTTATTGTCCATGCTATAGGTAGTTGGTAAAATATACTCTAATGTTTTTACTAAAAGGTGTTTTTTTTTTTTTTTTGCCGAATAAAACTAGCAACATGTTTCTCCAACCAACTTCTACTATTTCCAGAAGTTGCTATTTTTTCAGCTTCTTCTTCCTCATTAGAAAATAATACTACTAAAGAATGACATCTTTTTCAAAGTTGGATCAAACAATTTTCCTAAGAGTTCTTTCAGTTTCTTTCCCGTTGCATGCAAAAAATAATTTTCACCATTACTCAATATTTATTATTTCAAAATTAGGCCGGTCAAGAACCTCTCTCCAAAATAAGTACTTCTAGAAATTTGTCACCTATATATGTAGTACTACTATTTAGACATGTCCAATATATTAATTAAGATGCACGTAGGATGATTGAGCAAAAAAAATCAATAAATACTTGTAGACGAATTCGTGTCGTCGATTCCCGTATCTATATTAGGAAAAATACTGAAGAAAAAAGTGGAGAAAAGTGCGGCAGCCAACGCTCAAACTATGTATGAAGCAATTAAACAATGGTTTTTAGTTATATACAGAAACAGTGTACGTGATTTTATCTTATTAGTATATAATTTAACTGATTATAACATGTTGTTATCGTATCTTTTTACCTAATGATATCAGATTTTCTGTGAAGAGATACCTATTATATATGACGACATAACATGATATGATAAAGTAAAAGCTCTTTACTGTAGATTGCACGCATATAACTTGAACTCGTATATATATTGTCTGTTCTTGTACGTTATATGTTACCAAATTATAGTTTTCTTTTACCTGGCCCAAAGAAATATACTGCTGACTTTGTTGGCCGATATGGAGTATCCCACATCAATTTTTGCACATCATTGAAATTTTATAAAATACCAACATAAACTGAATTTGTGCTCATAACTTACAATGAACATAAACCAAGATCCATTTTTTCATGATAATTTCTAATACTTTACTACTTGTGAACAAATTCTCAAGACACATAAGACTTTAATTTGAATCACCTAGCTAGGTCATGGAATTCATTGGTTATATGTAAAGTAATTCATGGACGATGCATGTCGAACCAGCTTTGCCACAAGCGTAACCGTCAAACCACATACTACTGAAAATATGAAGAATGTATACCCGAACCACCAACAAGTACCCTCGCTTTCAATCCTAAAATTTTGAATTCGAGTTATCAATGAAGCAAAAAGGGTGAAAGCTCTTAAGGAAGGATAAAAAAAGAAACCAACCAACAAACAATTTCAACATCAAACTTATTTGAAAGCATTAATTCTTCTTCTTATGTTCCTACTTATCATGATCATAACAAACTTAAATGATATCAAGTTAATATTCAATAATTTAATATATTTGAAATGGTCTATATATGAGGAAAAAAACATATTGTCCTTAATTTCATTAAACTATTTTTCCAATGATCAAGGAACATAACTTGTATATTCTCTTATATAATAAGAGGGAATAAGCAGCTACATTAGAACCCTAATTAAATATTATAAGTCATTTACCTATTACAAAATTAATATAATATTTAATTAGAAAAAAAGTAAAATAGATATTTATGACATGTTTGTTTTAAGAATGAAGTGTTGAAGCAGGCATGAGGTTGACATGCCTGCTTCAACTGTAATTTTACTATATCACCCCTAATTAATATTATAAGTCATTTATGTATTAGAAAATTAATACTCCCCCCGTTTAAAAAAGAAAGACCTACTTTTCTTTTTAGTTCATTTAAAAAAGAATGACCCTTTTTCCTTTTTGGTAATACTTTAATTTCAACTTTTCACATAGCATATTTAGGACCACAAGATTAAAGGGTATTTTGGTACATTTGACACAACTTTAATTTAAGGCCATAAGATTTAAAGTCTTTTTTATTTTCTTAAATTTTGTGTCAAGTCAAAGTATGCCATTTTTTTTTAAACGGAGGGAGTAATATTTAATAAAAAAATTAAAATAGACACTTATGACATGTCTGCTTCAATTGCTTCAATCGTTACTTTACTATATCATTCCTAATTAATTATTATACCCCTAATTAAATATTATAAGCCATTTACATATTATAAAATTAATAATATTTAATTAATTAATGGTGACAGTAAAATTACGATTGAAGCAACTACAATAGTCATAAATGTCTATTTTAGTTTTCTTCTAAATTATTCTACAAGTATTTTTTATAGTCATTTTTTATGTCCCTTCTAATTAGTTATTACAAGTCACTTAAGACATGTGTGCTTCGTTGCTTTCATCGTGATTTTACTATATCATCACTAATTAATTATTATGGTCATATAAGCATTGAAAAATTAATAATATTTCGTAAAAAAGGTAAAACAGACACAAAATGATATGTTAACATAAAAAATTTGATTGACTTCAAAATTATAGTGCACATAAATTGGAATGTGATAGAGGAAGACATAAAGTAACATATATTATTCAAAAAATGAGATAAAAAATATATTATAAATCATACTAATTAAGAACTTAATATAAAAATATATATGTAAAAAAGTATCAAAAAATTTTGATTGACTGTCAAAATTTTATCTATACCACATAAATTGAGACAGAAAAAAATATTCATATATTATTGAAAAAACATTGTAAATCACATAATTAACACGTATACCACATAAAAAACGTTGTAAATCACATAATTAACAACTTAAAAAACTTAAAAGATATAAAATATTTGACTGACTGTTGAAATTATATCAACATTATTTAAATTGAAACAGAAAAAAAAGTATTATAAATCACGCTAATTAAAAACCTAAATTATTTTAAAATTTTAAATTGAGATAGAAAAATAACTAGCACGGACCATCCATATCTAGTATCCAAATAAAATTCAAACGTCCTATTTTTGTTTGTCATGCTTGGGGGTAGTGTGAAATTGCCCGCCCTCATAGGGAAAACTAGTTACTAATAGCCCGTGCCCAATAAATATTTTTAAAAAATTTATTTTAATTGTTGTGATTTATAATATTTTTAAAAAATATATAACATATTTTTTTTTTGATATTTTAAATTGTTAACTATTGTAATTTATAATACTTTTTATGTAATTTTTAAATTTTTAGATGACCATAATAATTAATTATGGATAAAAGAGTTAAGCTGCGAGTGAAGCAGCAAAGCAGACATGTCTTAATGACTCACAACAACTAATTAGAAGCTATACATCAAAATTACTATAAAAATACTTGTGAAAAAAATTTAAATGGTCATAATAATTAATTAGGAGTGACATAGTAAAATCATGATTGAAATAACGAAGCAGACACGTCTAATTAGAAGTGATACAACAAAATTACTATACAAAAATACATGGGTGAAGCAGTTGAAGCACACATGTCATAAATATCTATTTTAATTTTTAAATAAATATTATTAATTTTTTAATACATAAATAACTTATAATAATTAATTAGAAATGATATAAAAAAATCACGGAGAAAGCAACTTATGCAGCAGGCGAAATCATAAATATGTATTTTACTTTTTTATTAAATTTTATTAATTTTTTAATATATAAATAATTTATAATAATTAATTAAAAATTACATAATTAAAATTACAGAAAAAATAGCTGATAAAGCAGGCAGGAGAAGCAGATATGTTGACGGAGAGCTGCCTGCTTCTCCGACCTTCCTTTTTTTTTTTTTTCCTCTTATTAGATAGTAATATAGTGCTTAAATTTTTTCCTATAAATGGTGGCATCACAAAAATATACATTTTAAATATATACTTAAAAAGAAATCTGGTCAACTTTTCAATTTTTGGTCAAACTTTAATTACAATAATTTTATATATTTCGTACATCTTTTCTTGAGATATATTTGACACCAGCTGTAATGAAATATATTGTTTAAAATTTTTCTATAAATAGTGACACTGAATGCATTTCAAAATAAATAAAATATTTATATTAATACTTAAAATTAAATTTGGTCAACATTTGAATTTTACGTCCAACTTCAATTACAATAATTACATATATATACTTCTTACATCAAAGATATATCCAAATTAAATATTCTATTAACCAAGTTTTGTCTTAGCATATTCATACCACAATGCCATAACTAGCAAGATTATAATTAGTTTATTATATATATTAGAAATGCCTTTTGATTGTCTAGATGAGATCGTCTTATATTATTCAACTTAATATATTTATTAATAATTATACCTATATTGTATTTCATTAGCAATCGCAATTATAGTGCATCTAATTGAAGTAACTATAATCTTATCCGGACATATAAAATTCACTATAAAATCTGTCAAAATGTCTTTCATTATGCTCCATTCATTAGAGTTTTTTGTATGAAAGGTGTGCATTGTTTTCATTATATGCGTGTGTTTTTATAATGTTCCTTTTTCTAAATATCATGAATTAAGTTATATTTTCTTTTTATCAGGCCAACAAGTTGATTTAAAAATGAGTTTACCTATGGATGCACCTACTTCCAATGTCATTCAAGGTAAATTATCAACAATTGTCCTTAATTTAATTCATACTTTATTATTATATATAAATTCTTATGAATTGTGGAATTAAATGTGATTTTATTTCGTGATGATGTAGTCAAATTGATTTATTTTAGTCTCATTAATTGGTCATGTCTTTTTTTTTTTTTAATCATGTATGGTTTAGCTATATGAAACTATTGTTCTAAGGGTTTACGATTATTTGATGGAACAATCTGTTGTTTGATGGCTGTTAGGTTAAAAAAATATTTAAAATATTTCTAAAGAGTAAATTTCACTTAGTCTTATCTTCATTAATTAATCTTAGATATGAGAAATTACATCAAATTTGAATGAATCTTTAGATCGTAAATCAATGATAAAAAAAATTACTATTATATAAGAATAAAAGTAAATTGCACTAATCTCTTTGTGACCCTTTGAGTTTGTGAAACAATACTCACTTCATTGTTTGAATGAGAATGATGTGAACTAAGAGTACTTTATTGTATAATAATGATTAACTTCACTAATACCTTAATTTGACCACATAAGTTTTCAAAAACAGTTTTCACTTTAATGAATTTATATATTGCCTCACAGCCTCAGTCAAAAGGGACTGGGAGTATTATTTTAGGAATTTAAAACTAAAAATAAATTTATCAGTTTATATTTTAAAATCAAATAAGGAGTTCAGTGTATTTAATTTTTAATAAAAAATAACTTGATTGCTTATAAAAATGTTTTTGGATCTTAATTTTGATGATTGCTAGATTCCGTTGGAAATTCTGCTGAAGGTGATTCATCAAAACCTTATTGGTTGAGAAGTGCTGCTAAAAAGGTAAATTTGTAGAGTATTTAATTATATATTATTACTTTGGGCTATTGTTAATTAATGTAATCTGATCTTAAAATAACCTAACGGTATAAGCATAAAACGAATAGAAAGAATCTACATTATCTGAGTGTTTAGATTAAGGAGCTTTAACTTTAGTTTACGAATAGCTAAATTTAAGTATAATATATTAATCTTGACAGTCATTTTTTTCGATCTGTTCAGTCTGACCACAAAAACGCTGCAAATTGCTCAACTTATAAGGCTTCGAAGTCAGTTGCACCACGACCAAAGTAATTATACATACATTTTGGATATATGTACTTCTAAATGATTATCACAATTTTAATGTATTTGTGTTTTTGTTAATCACAGAAAGAGTAAACAAAAGAAGAAATCCTCAGCAACTCCAATGAAAAGCACAACTGTGTTGGAAAATAGTTGTGGATCTGGAGGAAGGATCAAAAAACCGTATCGGCGCTTAATGATGCGCGCCGATAATCATCCAAGTGTGATTGCTGAAATGAGGAAGAGAACAAAAACTTCTTCCAAAAAGAAATCTGCTGCTCCATGAATGCTTTAGTTAATTCTTTTAATATCTTATGAACAATCTCTTGGTTTGTTATCATAAATTGTTATTGTTGTTTTAGTTCTTGACTTTTATGTTTTGTGTGGTTTTATAATTCAGAATTTTAGTTTTACATTTGTTCTTGACTGAATTTGTTGTCTATATATATATATTAAGTGAATCTTTTCACCTTATTACATAATTTGAGCCAGAACTCGTAATTTCAATTGCAAATCCACTCTGCATGGGATCATATTAGTAGTATTAGTATCTCTTAGTTAAGTTTTATCTCTATCATCTTCTAACAAAGTACTTTTACAAAAAAAAAGGAAAATAAACAAAACAGTTTGTCTTTAACCTTATTATAAATAATTTGTGGTCGATCGATTTTTTTATTTTTTTTCAAAAATATTCTTTCAACATTAAATTGGGAAAATGGCATATAAACAATTGATATATTTATTACAAAAGATTTCTCTAAAAATGTTAATATAAATATTTCAAATCACAAAATAGAATAGAGTAAACTTTTTTTTTTTCTGTACTTTTAGTTATTGGTAAACATTTTATATATTTTTTTTACTAAAAGATATTTTTGTCCGAATAAAATTTGAAATAATCTGGGAAGTGCGAGGATCCGTTTTAACGAAATTTCCATTTTTCGCTGTTAAGCAAGTCTTCACTCTATTCGGCTGACTTTCTTAGAAGTTTTTCAAGATATACTTTCTATGTCTATTAAAATCCGACATAGGCCACTTCCTGCTTATGCCCTAGGAAGGTCAAGTTTAATCTGTCTTTTCTGAATCGCAACTATAATGAATTCTTTCACTACCTTTCAAGAAGAATCAATATATAAATTAAGTTGCTCGAGAAGTGGGTTGAATCCCATGGAATTTCATTCTGTAGGGAAAGAGGATCTACTGAATAAGTATGCAATCAATTGTAGGCGGGTGTCAATGAATTTGCCTCTTTCATTTAGCGTTCATTATCGAATTAGACACTTAATTAACCCCACCCTCAACTACGGGGGAAGTCACACTTTGACCTATGTCTCACTTTGATAGTTCTGTCCAATGAATTCATCAACCAACCTTGATCTTGACTCACACTACGTACCAACTTTATCTATTTATAAAGATATCTAATGAAGCGGAGAAAATACTAGAAAAGCAATTGAATAGACAAGGCTCCGTAAGAGAAGGGATAACTGGAGTACACCTAGAACGACGAAAGAAGAGTATGAGAAGAGAGTTTCGAAGGTCAGATTGGGTTGGCTGGTAAAGCTTGTGTTCCAGATCAATAAATACTACAAATTAGTACTGCTAACAAGAAACTAACAAAGTGAAGATGCTAAAAAAGAGCTTGTTTCGGTTCCGGATATGAGAATTCGAATAAGAAGAACAGAAATACAATAGGACAAGAAGGAGAAGAGGCGAGTACAATTTCACTTGTTTGATAACCAGTTTCTCGATCAAAGATAGAAAAGAATTCAAAGCATACAAGAATGTTAGACTTTGAATGTTATTTCTACTTCTATTTCTGAAGCGAGGTTATTTTTCAGTTTCTTCTCCATAGTAGAAAACCATTTTTAGTATTACTAAAGAATATTTTTTAAAAGTTGGCCAAGCAATTTTCCTAAAACTTATTTTTTTCAACTTTTTTTTTCCATTACATGTAGAAAAATGGTGTAATCTCTGAATCTAATGAAATTGTAAACAAGACACCTTTTGATTTTGAGGAATATGAAAGTAATTCACTTGCTATGCCTTCTCTCACATTGGGTCTTGTCCACACTACTAATAATACAATTATTGTAGCACAAGATGTTGTGATTATATTTGCAGATGCTAGTTTACAAAAGGAGAAGAATATAGCAAGCATTGGAATGGCAGCTATGGATAGCTCTGGAAATTTGCTTCAAGCCCTTGGTACCCCAATTCAATTTGTTGGGAAGACCATCATTGCAGAAGCGCTTGCAATCAGGATTGCTTTGGAAAAAGCTCAAGAAAATGTATGGACAAAGGTGCAAATCTTATCAGACGCAAAGAATGTAGTGGATATGGTTATAAAGAGTAGTGTAGCTTCATGGAAGATAGATACCACGTGCGAAGATATATGAAAGTTAATGAGGATTTTTGAAGAAGTTGCAATTATATATATTCCTAGATCTTGGAATATAGTAGCGCACAATATGACAAAATTTTCTCTTACATTGTTCGATAAATTAGTGTGAACTTCTTGCTTTCCTAGTTGGGTTATAAAAGATGCCTCTGCATCTTTTAACTCTTTTAAGTTCGACTTTGCATTAATAAAATAAAGGTATTGATTGAAAAAAAAAAAATACTCCTATGTATTATTTAGAAATTTGGCCGGTTAAATATCTTTTTTCCAAAATACGTACTTTTAGTTTTCTAGAAATTTGACAGTGTTATTGTAAGAAGTCAAAACTCTATATAGTACTCCCTTTATTTCATTTTAGTTGGTCCTTTTTCTAAAAATATTTGTTTCAATTTAGTTGTCCCCTTAATGAACTCAAGAGGATTTTATTATGTTCTTTCAATATTACCCTCAATATTAAATGATTAAACAAAGTGTATTTATACAAATTCACATTTTTAATGCATAATTAATAAGATTTTTTTAGCAAAATAAGCTTGTATTAAATAATTTCTTAAGAAATGTGCCAAGTCAATAAGGACCAATTAAAACAAAAGGGAGGGAGTAATATGTAAGGCATATGCTACATGCATTTGCAAGACTTGAACTAGAAAACACATCGTAAGGAAATAGTCTTAGCCAACCTATTTAGGCATGTCCAATAAGATTAATCAACATGTACGTAAATTGATTCAGCAACACATACTTTTTAGCAAGCTTTCTCCAATTTATTAATTTGCTTTTAGTCGATCAATGTGCTTTACTTTCAGCTTTATAATAAGCAAACAATTACATGTTACACCAGGCCATTGTATCAAGATTTGTTAACATATTATTCAAAAATTACCTGTTACACCAGGCCATTATTCAAATTGATGCAAATATGAATAATATGTAGATAATACAAATTGGATCATGCTCCTGGGATTTATGCTATTTATTACTAACTAAAGATGTGTGTGTGTATATATATGTATATATTCAAATATTTTGAAACACCAACATAAACTTGAATTTGTTAGGTTAGCTTATGCTCAAAAGTAATGCACTAAACAGAGAAAACATTTGTCTAATGATATTTTTAAGCACTACTTCCATGAACACTAATAGTACTTGTGAACAAATTACCAGGATTCAGGATACAGAGAAATTAGAGCAAGACTTTGAATCACTAAGAACATAGAATTCAATGGTCACGTAAAGGAATTCATCGACGATTGTATTTCTTCCAAGGTGCGCCCTTTGGTCTCCGGAACCAGCTTTGCAACAAACATAACAGTCAAACCACATACTACTGAAAATATGAAGAATGTTCCTGAAACACCGATGAGTATACACTTTCAGAAATGAAAAAAAAAAAAATCTTTCGCGGTGATTTTTTATCTTTCTGTGACCACATTAGTCGAGACAAAAGTCCCATCTATAGTTAGAGGGTTTGGAGTAATGGATATTGATGGACAAGTACCTTCAGAGCTCCATAGCATAAGAAAGTTGAAGGAATATGAGACAATCCAAGAACCGAACCAGTTGACTACTGTCACTAGGCTTCCAGCTAAGCCTTTGACATTGATGGGGAATATCTAAGATACAAATAGTTAGCTTAAGTTAGTGTTGATTTATGTAGTAGCAGCATTCATAATCAATGAGGTCGATTTTAGAGCTACAAACCTCTGACATAATCACCCACGGTATGCCTCCCATGCCTAATGAGAAAGATCCAGTAAAGACCTGACAGCAGTTACCAAACATATTTAGATTCAGAACGTTAATCCTCTGCCAAACTTCCTATATGGATCAAAGTAGACTTTGAGAAACACTTGACTACTTTAATCTCGATGAGGTAGAACTAAAATTAGATGGAGAGTTGTCATAAAAGATTTGTAATTTCTCTGAATCAATAATTGGCCTAATTAGCCAAGAACAGAACTCAATGGAAGTAAAGGATCCATATACACGACACCATCTAGTTGGAATTATAATTTTGTCATGTTAGAGACTTGTCGGTCACTTTATAAGCAAAAACTTCAAAGAACTAATCATTCAGTATTCAAATGAAATGAGCCCGTATAATGCAGAGAGGACATAGAGGTTCATATAGCTTGCCAGAACATGTTAGGATTGAGGTAAAGTTTGACTTATTTCCCAGCAGATGTAATGATGTTACGTAAAGAAGGATCCAGTGTGATTGCATAAAAGAATCAAAATTGCATACCAGTAAATTTCATAGTCTAACTTCAACTACTTTGCAATCAAGGCATGGTTGATTGAATGATTTGGAATAATGAAGATATTTGAAAGTAGCAAGAGTAATTTTCTTGCAGATGCAAATAATGTTACATAAAGAAGCATCCAGGGTGATTGTACGAAAGAATAAATTACATTACCAGTATTCCAACAAGTGCCAAAAAGGGGCTAGACTTCCAAAGTTGAAGATCCTGTGAAGATACATTTTATCAGAAAATGAAACATACATAACAGACTAGAAAGATATGGATTTTAAATGGAAAACCTGAAGCAAGAATGACGATCCTACAAGGAAACAACCCAAGCATGTGCCAGCAGCAGATACCTAAAGAAAACCATAACAACATTTACTCGTTATAGGAAAAAAAATTCACATACACAAAAAGGATATCTACTTTCTAGTAATTAATGTTTACCATAAGTAGTGGACGTCTTCCTGATTTATCCATCAAGAGTACTCCTAACACTTGCATTGGGATCTACAGATTACCAAAACACTCAAAATCTGATGGAGCAAACTCATGATTGATTGAGCGCGTTGAGGTTATTTACCTGTACAATTACCATTGCAATTGATCCAACCCTACCGGAGAAACCTGGTATATTTTGTGATTAACAAAATAAAATTCATTCATGTTTTATTTAACAAGCAACTAATGAAACACCACTTATAGGAACATTATATACCAGCTGACTCAAAAATAGAACTTGCATAATATGCAATAGCATTGACCCCTCCAAATTGTTGCAATACCATTAAGCCCACTCCAACCTGGATGAATTGATAGATAAAAGATAATACTATTACTATTGATTGGAGAAGATAAAGATCAGTTGGTCGGTACGAGAATATAGAAGGTAGTCTTACGATAAGAGAATGTGCATATATCTTTTGGAATAAATCAATTATCTTAGCCTCAGAAACTTTCTGAAGTGTTTCTGTGTAATCCTACAAGTCAAGATATGATACATATTAAGCATTATTTATCTTTGCAGTCATACAAGTATCATTATGGAAATTAAATTACAAGGACATATAATGCTTTCACTCATGGAAAGTCAGGAATTTACTTTTATTTCAGCAGCTTCTTCTGCTATATCAGCATCCTTCCCCCTAAGGCGTTGAAGAGAAGCTTCACACTCTTTCCACTTACCAGCCTTAGCCTGTCAACAAAAACATCGCCAACCAGCTTCAACTTCTGTTTCTTGTAAATGAAATGCAACTTTTATCATTCTGAGTACATCAGAACCTAGTTGTGAAAATACTTTGAACAAGTTGTACAATCTTACCAGCCATCTCGGAGACTCCGGTATGAAAAACAGGCCAAAAAGCTGTATTATACAGGGAATAGCTCCTGGAATTATGTTTCACTTTGGATCAATAAACAATTCCAAAGCAAGAGGTTTTTAAAGGGAAAAGGAAAGAAATGAAATTTACCAATCGTAGCCAATAGGCGCCAGTTGATGAGTACTCCAACTACATACATAAGTGATGCTCCAAGGCATATCATTAGCTGAAGCATCAAAAGCATACAAAGATTAGCTGCCAAAAATGGGAAATGTAAACTAGAACTGTTGGGTTACCTGATTAACAGTTGTGAATGCGCCTCGGAGATTCTTAGGCGTTATTTCTGCAACATATACAGGTACCTATGTGTGGAAAACAAAAGCAAAGTCAATTGTAATGTAAGACATATTAAACCTGTTCAATAAACACTCAATTTATTTACCACGTAAGAGATAATGCCAACTCCATATCCCATTAACAACCTCCCAATGTCAAGCCACAAAGCATTCTGTTGATGATGACAAACAATATAAAAATAAAATAGATATAGAGGAAACAACAGTATCGTAAAGGTGGAATGAAGGTTGAGATGAATACCTTGCCAAAAATAATTGCAAGCCAACCCAAAAGACAAAACAGCTCTGAGAAGCCCATTGCCTGCATGATAGACATAATAATTTGACTGTAAATGGAAAGTTGATGTTTAAACTTAGCGCAGATGTTTAAACAACCAATTGAGAACTTACACCTCTCCGGGCGAAAAGATCCGCTAGTTTCCCACTCATTACAGCACCTATCATCGCTCCGATAGTCCATATTGAACCAAATACAGAGTACTATAATTGTAAAAGATTACATACAGAATCAGAGTAAAAATTTTCAAGTACATTTGGCTATTTACAACTTGCTTTCAGTCAAGAATCACAGGAAATAAAGAATTCGACAAGATCGATCATAATTTCATTTAAGTGTTTGAAAACTCTATAGTTTTCCAGAAATTAAGTGAAGTACAAGTCATGCTACTCAATCATAACACTTCTGCTACACCTAATAACTTAATGCAGTTATCAAGTGCAAAAGGCACATACTCATACGACTAGCTTCAAGGTAAAACTTAGGTTCTCCTATATCCTTTTGTACTTATCTAATCTTAATTCTTGGTTCACTACTTGGTTTTTAAATTTTAAGTGCTTGAATTAGTGAGCAAATATGAAACCACTGCATCCTTAAAAGACTGAAGAGGTAAGTGAAGATTATGAAAAAAGTAGATATATGGCTTACTAGTCTATTAATGCATGATACATTATCTAATAAATAGTGTTAAATTAACATCTTAGTAATCATGGAAATTTTGGGTGAAACTTTGGATGTTATACTATACTTCCTCAACTTCAACTCCATTTCTGTCCATATTCTTTGTTGGTTTAAGTGAAATCATTCACAAGAGATGCTCTTGAATGTTTCTCAAAGGAAAATATTTTCCATGAAAAATGTGTTCTACAAGATTTTCTCGCTTATTTTCTAGTGTTCGGTAAATAAATAAAACACATTGTCTCGAGTTTTATGAATAATGTTACAACTTACCTCTGCCATGGAGAGAAAAAGTTCCTGTATTATTCCATTTTGGGCGGGTGAAGAAAATCCCACCTTCATATGAACAAACAACAGTCTTCATTAAGCAGATCAATTTTACCAGAATTAAAAATAACGAACCAGGTAACTTCTTCACATTAGAAACTTCATAGGCATGGTGTAATAGTCAAAACTTCAGGGGCAAATAATTGTACCATGAGAAACTTTAAGGGCATAAAAACATAAAAGCATCTTAGGATGCCACGAGACAAAACAAAAAGTACAACCAATTTATAAGCTGTTCATCATCATCCTGTTGTAGATCTATTGGAGTGTGGACCATTCCAAAATACTCTTACAAATTTACATTTCACATAAGCCAAAAAGCAAAGGCAAAATAGGGTACTAAATTTACACTGAAGTGAGTTACTTTTGTTCCATTTATAAGGCTTTTCTTTTTTGTCTTTGTTGAAATGCTTTGATAGCCATATAAATACCATCATACTATTAAGCTCACAAATTTTATGATCCCATTTACATATGATTTGAAATTGAAGTTTTGTTTGGACGTATAATTTGAATTTCTTAAATGATAGTTGAAGTTGATTTCATCTAGTAGATGAACCACAAGTTATGAAAACTATCAATTTTTTTTTTTTTAACTTTTATACAATCTAACCAAATTAGCAAACGAAATGAGTAACTGAAGGTCAAATAGCCATGGCACTTTCACTAAAACGTCATTACTAAAAGCAAAACCAATAGTAACATTTTATTCCACTTTTCATTTTTACAAAGAACTGAAACTAAGCAAAAAAAACACTTACAGCAGAACCAAAAACAAAGGAGCCGGAGACAGCAACCAAGGTGCTGAATACGACGGCGGCTGTTGCCGGCGCCGGCGCCGGAGTATCTCCACCAGTAGGAAGCAAAGGATCAGTGGTTGTAAATCCATCTTCTATTCTTTCCCTCTCCATTTAACTAACCTTACAGTCACTAACTTTAATTTCTCAAAAATATTATTTTTTGATTTTATGATGTTGTAATTGATAAGTCGAATCAATATATACAAGTGCTGCACTCATGTTCATCTTGACACAGAGGATAATAATTAAAAAGGAAAAAACATTATGTTTGAGTCCGTTTTTAAGACATATCAACGTCATTTATTGTCCAAATTTGCATAGTCAGCAATAGGCTGCTCTCATCAACTCGGTAAGTACTAGACTATGCTAATTAATTCAATTAATAAGCATTAAATCTAAAATCTTAAAATTCGTGTTTACTTCCAACAAATCAAGAGTACCTTATTAACTATACACATAATTGCACCTCTTTAAAGTTATACTTATATCTGTTACTTGAAACCATCCATCTTCAGATTTACTTACATTTTTTCCATTCGTTTCTATTTTATCAATTACACTTTTCTGCTTTATATATTGAGTCTTTCAACCCAAACGGATAACCAACTTCTTGGTTAATGCTTCTAAGAAAAGATGGTAATCATGTGCAAATCACTTTTTTTTTCCTTTCGAGGTCACTATTTTCTCTCTTTTAATTTCAATGTGTGTATTTTTTATAAACATACATGCTCCACAGTCAAAAAGTGTTACTTTTTAGGAGTATAAGATATTCTTATTCACGCAACTAACATTTTTTCGATGTGAATATTTTTTGCAGATTAGGATATTTAATTTATATATTAGTTTATCATGTTTTTTCGCAGGTTCTTCATCCATGTTTTTTTTATACATGTAAGCTTCAATTAGTATAACATTTCTGCATTTTATTTGATGAGCACCGTTATGGATTATGAGATTTTTCTTTTATATACTAACAGTAAAATACAAGCGTTTCTCTTTTTCTTTGATGTAGTGCCTTTTGAAAATTCAATATTTTTTTTTCTAGTCTTTTTAGTATATTTTTGTGTTGTATCTTGCTAGACTGAAGTATAGATATAGATTTGGTGTCATTAAAATATTTGATTAGACATAATTTACTTCATACCAATTACATTGGTGAAAGTTCTTCCTCTTTTTTTTTTTTTCATTTTTCAAAGAGCATTATTTTATTTTAATAATTTTCTACATGTGTCAAAATAGATGATTTTATAAGATGAATGATGAAAATATTGAAGTATATAGAAATAAATAATTTCAAGATGGGGGTCGATGAACATATAAAGAAGAGTTGTGTTTTGAATTTTTTGGACTACTAATATGAACAGGAACGAGAAAATAAAGTAGAAAAAGGAAATGGATGAAGTAGCAAAACAAAAAGAAGTAGCAACAGCAGAGAGAGGGAGTAAAAGGAAACAAGATAATCGGAGATTGGAGAGAAAATATTGACTTCACTAAAATTGAAAATTCTTTAATTAGAGGATTAACGATTGAGAAGGAGATTTAAAGAACGTGAATAGAAAAAATAATGATGTGCCAAAAAATAATTTGAAGAATAAAATTAAAACTCAAATATACATTTATTTTTTATTGCTACTTTTCTATTTTATTTTATTAGAAGAAAATAAGAGAAAATTTTCTTTTAGATTTACTATCTAATCATATAAAATAAAATAAAATACACGTGTGTTTATTTTTCAATGTTTTGTGATTTCACCCATATTGAGAATACATTTTTATATAAACGCGTATGAAAAGATTTGGTATCTCTTTTCTCTCAATTATATTGATAATAATAAATTTATAATCAATGCATATTTTTTTACCGCGCGAAGCGCGGACACATTCTCTAGTTTATTATATATTTTACAACCAATCAAATACATACAAGATAACAAGACAAGACAAAGGTATAATAAATATTTTAGAGGGCACCCTTGTGGTGTGGCTCACTGATTGGGGGTTGAAAACCCACCACAACTACTTGGGATCGATTCCCAGGTAGGGCCTTTGAGTCGAGCTTGTCGCATCGAGCTTGCCTAGTGCGGTTAAAATCGATTCCCAGGTAGGGTCTTTGAGTCGAGCCTATCGCACCGAACTTGTCTAGTGCGGTTAAAAACCCCTGATGTTACTTGCAGGTTGTGCACAAGGGGGTTTACCCAGTGCGCACATCCGAAGGGTGTAGTGGCTGCGGGTTTTCCTGGACTTTCCAAAATATATATATGTATATATTAAGATTGATTTTATGTATGGTTTTATATATTATCGATTCGATTTATTGATTTTTGGTTTGCCATCACGCTAAATTAATAACTACATCAATAAGATATTTATTATCAATTTTGGACCTTAATGGTTCGATTTATCAATTAAAAACATACTTTTTTATTTTGTTCCACCTTCTCTTCTTATTTTCATATGTTCATATATATAACTATCTTCATCCATAAAAGCCTACACAAAGTACCAATAGAAATAAATTTAAATATATTATTGCTAAAACAAACTTGTTTTCGTTTAGGTTCATGAGTGGCGAACTTGAATACAGTAGCAATCGATAGCGATCTCTCAAAAAGAAAATCAATGTAGGTTTATAGTTTATATTAATGGGTGGAAGCCAATAAGTTTATAATCAAAATGTGAAATCTAGCAGTAGCTAGATGAATTCAAGCAACCATCACTGATGGGAAACTTCCAGAAAGAGGGAAAAATTGAGAAGAAGAAATGTTTTTTTATTATTATTAAGCATTGTTTTCACAGTTACATTGACTCTATATAGAGAGAGGGATTATAACCGACTCAAGCTACACTTGCAACAGTTACAACTAATCTTGCCAGCTCATCAAGCAATACATTCCTTGTGAAGATATTTCAATACTCCCCCTCAAACAGAAATGTGGAAAACATTATGTACACCTAGTCTAGATATCAAGAACTGATGTTGAGCAGCACGCAGGCCTTTAGTGAAAACATCTGCTAACTGACAACTTGTGTTCACAAACTCAGGCCGAATCAGTCCATTTTTAAACTTCTCTCTTATAAAGTGGCAATCTAATTTAATATATTTGGTTCTTTCATAGAAGATGGGGTTGGAAGCTATTTGAATAGTTGACTTGTTATCACAATATAGAGGAACTGGAGTAGTTATATTGATCCCTAAGTCATTAATTAATCCAGTGATCCATACTATTTCAGCAACAGCAACAGCCATGCTCCTATATTCGGTTTCTGCAAAGCTCCTACTGACAGTGTGTTGTTTCTTTGACTTCCAAGAAATCAAACATTCACCCAATTTCATTACATACCCTGTAACAGACCTCCAAGTATTTGGACAAGCAACCCAGTCGGAGTTATAATATACAATTAACTGTGTCTTAGACCCTGCTGGGAAAAAGAGGCCAAGTCCTGGACTTCCTTTCACATATCTCAGAACTCTTAAGGCAGCTTCTTGATGAGGTTGTTTAGGTTTTTGCATGAATTGGCTAAGTACTTGGACAGCAAATCAAAGATCAAGCCTAGTAATGGTAAGATAAATCAGTTTTCCTATATGTTTCTGATAACTTGTAACATCTTTCAATAACTGATCATCAGTGCATCCCATCTGCTTATCACATTCCACTGTAGGTGCAAGTTTAGCACCACTCAATCCCACTTCTGACAAAAGTTTCAGTGAGTATTTTCTCTAATTAAGTATCACCCCCTTAGTTGATCTCATCACTTCTATGCCAAGGAAGTATTACAAGATCTTTGATCTTAAAATTCTTGTGTAGTGTAGACTTAGTGTCAGAGATCAATTGTGCATCATTTTCCGTAATCATCAAGTCATCTACATAAACAAGAATAATGACCTTTGCATCTCCTTTTTTCTTGGTGAACAGGGAGTGATCATGTGCATTTTGAACATAACCGACGCATGTTAATGCTTCAGTTAACTTGATATTCCATTGCATAGAAGCTTGTTTCAGGCCATATAGTGATTTAAGTAGTCTACAAACCTTTATCTCTTTTCCTTGTTGATGAAAACCTTGAGGCATATCCATGTAAACCTCTTTAACTAAATCTCCTTGTAGGAATGCATTACTAACATCCATATGAAATAAGGGTCAATTCTGTAATGCCGCAACACTGATGACAGTTCTCACTGTAACCATTTTTGCCACAGGTGAGAAGGTGTCATGATAGTCAAGCCCCTCCTTTTGGGTATAGACCTTTGCCACCAACCTTGTCTTGTACCTCTCTACATCTCCGTTTGCAGTTTACTTTATTTTATATACCCATTTGAACCCTATAGTTTTTTTTTTCTTGCTGGCAAATCTACTATCTTCCATGTGTGATTGTCCTCTAGTGCTGCAATTTCTTATTGCATAACTTCTATCCAATGTTTATCTTGTAAAGCCTCTTGAAAACTTTATGGTTCCACAGTTGAGAAGAGAGCTGCTAAATATGAGACATATGTAGGAGAAAGAGCTGTATATGATAGATAATTGACAATAGGATAAAGAGGTTGTTTTGTAGACTTTTTGCTCTTGTCAGTTGTAACATAATCTTGCATCCAAAGTGGTGGTTTAAGCACTCTACTAGGTCTTTTGTTGGACTCATCTGTAGATAAGAAAGGTGCAGAAGCTGTATGTTCTTCAATTTGTGTTGTAATCTCAATGTTATCAGGAATATGAGTAGTTGTTGATCCTGCTGGGACAACAACAGAAACATCAGTACCGAAAACATCAGTAGGCAGTGATGTTTCAGTAGTGATCTGAGGATCATTTATGGAGTGATCAATTGTCATTTGCAGAAGTGATCAGGTACTATTAGAAAATATTGAAATATCACAGAAAATAGCATTACCACCTTCAGTTATTCCATTGAAAGGGAATATGGTTTCTTGAAAAACCACATCTCTGCTAACCATAAAAGCACCAGAATCCATGTCAAGCAGTTTATATCCCTTTTGTGTTTCCATGTACCCTAGAAATCTAGTTTTCCTAGCTCTTGGGTCAAATTTTCCTCCCTTGGGTAAAACACTCGCAAGCATAAGCATCCAAATACTCTAAGGTGATCTAGTGTTGCAGGTTTACCATACAACAGTTCATAGGGTGACTTTCCAAGAAGGACTTTAGATGGTAATTTATTGATCAAATATACTATTGTTTTTACACAATCTTCCCAAAATCTATGTGGTACTCCACTTTGAAACTTAATTGCTCTTGCTACTTCTAGTATATATCTATGTTTCCTTTCCACAACACCATTTTGTTGTGGTATGTAAGGACAACTACTTTGATGAATAATCCCAAGAGAAGAAAGCAATTTAGTGCATTGAGAATTGAAGAACTCTTTTCCATTATCTGATCTCAAAATTTTCACAAAAGTATCAAATTAAGTCTTTATTCTAGACAAAAATACCACAAATACTTCACATTTAGAGTGAATCAAACATGTCCAAGTATATCTACTAAAACCATCCACAGTAGTCACAAAATAGAGTGTTTTATCATAAGTAGGTACTTTGAAAGGTCCCCACACATCTATATGCACCAATTGAAAAATATCAGTAGTTTTGAAAGTACTTTCAGGGAATTTGAGTCTACTCTGCTTGGCAAATGGACAAACTATGTAGCAGTCCTGTGATTTATCAGAAATCCTCCCTTGCAAGGAAGAAATGTGTTGCATCACAGAGATTGGGGGATGCCCTAGCCTCAAGTGCCATAGAGTATAATCTTTTTTTTTTTATTAAAACTGCTGCAGTTATTGAACTCTCTTGTTGCAGCCAGTACAGACCTTCCATTTCTTTACCGATTCCCAATACCTTGCCATTGTAAAGCTCCTGAAATAGGAAAAACTCTGGGTAGAAAGTGACTGAACAACTGAGTTCCTTTGTCAGTTTCGAAATTGACAATAAGCTGAACTTGAAATTAGGAACATAAAGAACATTTTTAATTGTTTTGTTTTTAAGTATGGCTGCATTTCCTGTATGTGTGATGATTGATCTATCACCAGTAGGTACTTGGACCCCATTTTTCTCTCCACTTTCAACCTCTTTTAGATCAATTAAAAATTATTTAAGAGGTGTTATGCGATGTGTAGCTCCTGAATCAAGTATCCATTTACAAGACATAAAAGTGGATAACAATGACTTTATACCTGCCATGTTAGAGTGACAATTCTCAGTATTGTTACTTCCACCTGTTACTGGAGATGAAGAGCTTCCTGTGTTGAGGCTATAGTCACTGATGTGCATCAGTCCTGAAGAAGATGTGCCCTCTCTTGAATTGTATCCTCCTCTAGGATCCTTTGCACCTGAACTAGATTCTTTAAAAAAAGTTTGATTAGCAGCATGGGATTTAGCATCATGTCCCTGCATTTTCTTCTTACTCTTGAAATCAGGAGGATATCCTACAATTTTGTAACATTGTTCTTTCACATGTTCTTTGCAACAACAGTGATCACAATATTCAAACCTCTTCGAAAAAACTCTAGGACCCTATCCTCTTCTCACCATCAAGCTAACAGATTCTTTGTGAGAATCAGTCACTCCTAAATTTCTATGACTTTCCTCTTGAATAACAATTGCATAAGCTTGATTCACTATCAATATGGGAGTTCTAAGTAAGATATCACTCCTAACATGACTAAAGCTCTCGTTCAAACCCATGAGAAACTGCAGTAGTCGTTGACGACACAAGTGTTCTGTATATTCCTTTGATACTTCACAGTCACAAACAGGTGCAGGTGCAAGAAGATCTAACTCATTCCAAGCATCTTTTAACTTTAAATAGTATATAGTAACAGAATTCATACCTTGTATGTGAGTAGCAATTTCCTTACTGAGCTGATAGATTCGAGTTAAATTCGATTCATGAAATCTTTCAGCAAATTCATCCCAGACCTTTTTCATACTGAAGCCAGTACAATGCTCGAAATCAGCTCCGACGAAACTGTGCTACTAATCCAAGATAATACAATGGCGTTACATCGATCCCATTGCTTCACAAATTCACCTTTGTACTGATTTCTCGAGCAAGTTCCATCAATGAACCCTAATTTGTTTCTCCCTAGCAGAGCTAGCTTCATAGATCTGCTCCAAATTGTGTAATTTTTGGGTCCAGATAGTTTCATCCCAATCAAAACAATTCCTGGTGTATCTGACCCTGCCCCCAATACTTTATCACCCTGACACCACCCCTACCCTCACCCTCTCCCAAAATTTTATTGTTTTAAAAAGTATTTCAAAATTTTTTCTTAGTCCATCCCCTACCCCCACCCCATCCCTACCCCTACCGCCCCCCTTCCAAAAATAATATCTATATTTTATTAAAAAATTCAAACTTTTCTCTTACCCCATACCCCTACCCTCCC
>NC_061118.1:152060954-152084732 GCF_002878395.1 Capsicum annuum
TTTTTTTTTAATTTGTTTTTTAACAAAAAAAATTCTAAACTTTTTCTTACCCTACCCCTACTGCCTATTCTGACACCCCCACCCACCCACCTACCAACCCCTTTCCCCAAAAAAGATTTAATTTTTTTAATTTATTTTTTTGAAAAAAATATCTAAAATGTATTTTTACGCTTTAGCTAAACGCTAAAATGTATTTTTTGAAAAATATTTTTTCATTCACCAACCAAATACTAAAAAATATTTTTCGAAAAATATTTTCCATCCATCAACCAAACATAAGAAAACAAGTAAGAAATCATTTTGTTTTCAAGAAAACATTTTCTAGGAAAATATTTTCCATCCTTCATACCAAACACACCCTAAGTGACAATATCACTGTGGGAGAGTTTAAAATGAGTACCAAAACAAGTTCTTCGTTCTTGCACTATTTTTTATACTGCGAGATCAAATACTTTTGTTTCTTGTGATTCTTGTGGTGAAACAGTAGATATAATTTAATGTCTAAAATTTGTTCAATAAAATATCTTAATTGAATTGTTTGAGAATATTAAGTGAGATTCTAGTTTCAGTTGACAATTCTTTAATTGTGAACTTTTGTTTCTTAACTCACGAGCAATATATGTATATAAATACCTAGATATAGTAATTAAGTTTCGTTTTCATGCATTTTATGAACATTAATATCGATTTTTGTGCAACAAAATAATCTTTCGCAAGTAAAATAATCTCTCTTGATTCATTTTCTTAGAAAATTCAATTTGTTCTCTCTTTTTTTTTTGGTTTAACATAATAAACAATAGCATACATACATAAAATTACAAATTTGAGGGAACAATGCTCTGTGATAACTCATGAGTAATTGTTTCTACTAAATTATCATGTCATTGCAATATTTGTCATCAAAATATAAATCTTTTATTTTAGTTTCCATTCTATGTTCGATATTCGCATTGAAGCCCCCGATAATCTTAAAGGGCTTATCCACATTGCTTTACTGACAAACATTAAAAATAGATATATTCCAATATTTCTTGATGGTCTTTTGATATTTTATAATTACTAACCAATGGCTCATGAAATAATACAGTTGTTAATTTTATGAAATGATTAAGTTATTTGTTTATAGTCAAATCAATGAAGAAATAACTGATTTATAACATTTTAAGGGGAGATATTTATAAAACAAAGCTAAAATTTTCTTTGACTTGTCAAATTATGCCTTTGAAAGAATTAAATTTTTTAGTTTATCAATCATGACTTTTTTTTTCCTTTTTAATTCTACTTACCATGATAACAAATTTAAACTACACCAAATTAATATTTTATAGTTAATTTATTTGCTGTGGTCTATGAAAAAATATAATATTCTCTTTAATTTTATTCAACTACTTTTTTGATGGTCAAATAACATAACTTGTAAATAAATAGAGCTCAAACATGTTCAAATCTTTGTTTGTGGTGCTAGGGGTGGGGGGTGGGGGTTCAGTAGTTAGTGTAAAAATATAGTGCTTACTTTGTTTTTCTATAAATTACGGTGTCACAAATTAAAGATAGATTTTACGTTTATACTTATTAAAAAATGTTGTTCAGCTTTTGAATTTTCTCCCAAACTTTAATTACAATAATTTCATATATTTCGCTAACTTTAATTTTTTTTGTCAAATTTTAAATACAATAGTTTCATATATTTCTTTTACTTTTAAATTTTCTGGTGAATGTTAATTACAATAATTTCATATATTCCTTACATTAATTTTTAAGTTATATTTGACATTTTTAAAGAAAATATAGTGTTTAAATTTTTCCATAAATTGTGACACCATTAATTAAATATAAATTTTAAAGAATTATTTATAAAGAAACTTGGTCAAATTTTAAAATTTTTTGTCAAATTTTAAATTATAATAATTACATATATTTCTTACATCGTAAGTATCCAAATAAAATGCTCTATTAATCAAGTGTTGTCTTAGCATGTTCACACTATAATATATAAATATTTAGTCATTTCAAGTATGATTATAATTAATTACCATATTATCATATAAAGGCTTTTGATTGTTCATACGCGATTCTTTTAATATTTTTTAAATTTAACACATTTATTAATGATTATGGCTTTATTGTACATTATTACTCCTCATTTCTAAATATTTGTTCTCCTTATTACAAATAGATATTTCATAATGTTTGTCATTTTTAAAAATCAAGACATAATTACTTATTTTTTTCACCTTTAGTATTAGTAATAAATATAAAGAGATATTTAATATAGTAAAAAAAAGAGAAGTGCTAAATAGAGAAGATTAATTAATGAGGACAATTTAATCAATTTAGCTTGTAATTATTTTTTTTTTCTTAAGAAAGTACAAATAAAAAAAGTGACAAATATTTAGTAACGAAGTGAGTATCAATGAGTAGAATTATAAGTGAGTCAAATAGAAATTAATGACTATGCCTTTATTATACTTTATTCAGTTAGAATTAAAAAATGAGTCAAAGTAAAATTAATGACTATGCCTTTAAAGTCATAAGTGAATTAAATAGAAATTATTGTAATCTTTTCTAGACATATAATTTTCACTATAAAACCTATCAAGATGTAATTCATTTTCATTCTTCTCTATTTCACAGAGTTCTTCTGTGAAAGGTATGCGACATTTAAATTTATATATATTCCTTCATTTTAAATGAATTATATGAGTGTGTATATGTGTATGCTTGTTTATATTATTCTTATCGTTCAAAATTCATTTGAAATGAATTTATTTGTAGGTGCTAGCATCACTATTCAACTTAAAATTTTCAATCTTAGTTCTTAAATCGATATAGGTTTCAAACAAAAATAAAATAGAAAATAAAAATTGTAGGATTCATTTTTATATATAATTTTTTCTATAAGTTGTGGAACTAATGTTGTGGTTTCATTTTGTGGTATTGTATTTGAATTTGTTTATTTACTTACATCTTGCCTTCTAGTTAATTCCTTTTTAAATTTTTTATAAACCATATGTCTCACAAGATTTGGTGAATCATATGAGACTATGGTTCGAAGGGTTTTAAATTTTTTATTGAACGATTTATTTTTTGATGATCGTTAGGTAAAAAATAAATCTTAAACATATAAAAAAATAAATTTTACTTAATATTTTACCCGACTCTTAGATCTTAAGAAATAATTTTTTTTTATCTTTTGAATTTGAATGAATCTTTAGATATTAAATTTATGATAAACAATTAGAGATTCTATAATTATATTTTACATCAAACATTAATTAATTTTTGAATCAAGTAAATTAAAATAAATTGAAAGAGCAGAGAAGTATTCATCTGATGATTGTTAGATTAGCGAAAAACTTTGTTAAAGATGATTCATCAAAACTCGTGGGTTGACAAGGGTGGTGACAATGAGGTAAGTATATTGATGTATTTAATTACAGACTATGATTTGAGTTGATGTACTATTATCTTAAAAATATACCTAGTGATATAATTATCATGTGCTAATTAAATTAAAAGAATAAATTTATTGGATATTTATTTTATTATTATCATACTAGCAATGTACTTCATTCCAGAACTTTCATGCTACTTTTATTAAAGAAAAAATTAAACTTTTAATCTAATTCTAAATTTTGTTTTATGAGTCCAAAACAACTAAATTTTTTGATAAGATTTATACCAACATAAAACAATCATATGTTGCATGAGCCGAAGAATTAGTATCGTTGATGTTATATTTGATTGTTGTCAATTAAAAAATCTTTCTTGTGTTTTTTTATTGAAGTATATACTCTTTCCTTAGTTTTTGGCTTTTGTTGCTTTTTTTTTTTTTAAAAAAAAAAATGTCAATTGCACATCTTTTATGAGTGTTTGTTTGTTTGATTTGGGTGACAGAGTAGATATTTTGAATAGCTTAGTGTTAATTTTTTTTTAAAAAAGAAAGAGAACAAAAAAGGCTTCTATGAAGATATATGATTCATGAATGCTTTAATTAATTCTTCAAAGAGTTATAATTATAAGAACTCTTTATTTTGTAATTCAAGTCAAACAAATAAATAATCATGAAAGATGTTCAATTCCACATTAAATAAAATAATAACAACAAAATTAAGGAGAAAACATATGTTTAAATAGATAACACAAAGAAGTTTTTTTAGTTGATATCAATCGAAAATATCTTCAAGAGCACTAATTCTTCAGCTCATGTAACATAACAAGCCTGTTTATGTAGAGTATGAATCTTCTCTGAGGATTTAGCTATCTTGCATCCATGAAATAAAAAGTCAATATCAGATTAAAAATAAATTTTATTAATATATATATATATATATATATATATATATGTATATGTATATGTATGTATGTATGTATGTATGTATGTATATATGTATGTATGTATGTATGTATATGTGTGTGTGTGTATGTGTATGGATGGATGTGATTGCATATGATTATTTACTTGTTTTTAAATGTTGACATTATTTTATCCTTATTCCTGAGTGCATGCTAGCATTTATCACACTAACCCGTCTTTGGGCACTGTATTCCCATGCGATGCAGGAATCGGCCACACTACTCCTCCTGCTCAGTGATTGGATTCGGGGACAACTTAGAGTTGGATTGAAGTGGTAAGCTTCCATACTCCGGAAGACTCCATTTCATGTTATGGATTTTTACACATACTTTTTGTTACTTCTTGGACTTTGGGTTTTGGCTATGGTCGAGGGCATATTCCGATCGGATATTGTTTTAATTTTGGATAGAGGCTTCGTTAGACTACTTTGGGTTGGTATGGACGGTGTCGGTAATGGTGTCAGCCTTGGTATTGGTATTGGTATTGGTATTGGGGCTGACACCGGTTGACTGTATTTGATTTATTATTGTTCCATTTTATTATGTTATATGTTCGGAATTCATCCGGCATGATGTGTAGGGCGGATATGATTGGGTATTGGGGGTGATTTTCGGTCCCAATTGGGCTGGAAACACCCGACACGACTAGGCCCTAACTCGAGTCATGTCAAACTCCTATTTAGATTTAGGTTGTTTTGTAATATTGAAATTATGTGTGAAACTTTTGTGAGAACTGAGGCTAAGACCTTTATTTATATTCGATATTGATGAGATTGCTTGATTGAGGATCCAATCTTCTTGAGGATGTCTTTATAGTATATGTGTCTCTTTTTTGTATAAGATATCTTCTCTAAATTTAACTATTTATGCTCCGCTTCACTTAAATTGCACAAACACCTCATATAAGTAATAAATAAATTATAAATATTAAGTTAAATTATCCTGAAAATAAGGCACCAATGTGGAGACAAAATATTAAAACGAATGCATAGTATTCCCGCATCAGGGTCTAATTGCAAAGGAGCATATATATATATACATTGACGAGGAGTAAAAATAATTAGAGCTAAAATAAAGATGATTACTACTTTAATTTGATAAAGCCATGAAGTGTTTACCCTACAATGACCTTAGCTAAATAAACATATGGATTGATAGATAGTTAGATATAGTAATTAGTAATTAAGTTCCATATGCAGAAATAAAACTACAATCTAACTAATCTAATGCTCAGTTACTTGTATAATATGACGTGATATTATAGACTAAAACCGTCAACTAGATAAGTTATATATAAAAACACCTAATTAACATGTGCTAAAGATATAATGAATGTACTACAATTTAATAAAATCATCAAATATTTTACACTTTAATAATGACCTAGTTTTAATAAACATAGGTGTCTATTTATTGATAGAATAAATCCCGTATGTAAACGTGTAATCTAATTATCTAATGCTTAATTACTTACTTAATAAAATGTGATTTCATTCTAGATCGTTAACTAGCTAAGTTATATATAAAAACCCACAGTATGTGTTAATGAATGTACTTTATCGAAAATTAATTGAAACTTAACTCATAATATAGAAAAAAGGTATAACGAGTAATCAAGTTTCGTTTACCCATACACCTATTATGAACTTTAGTATCTAGTTTGATACTTTGATGTAAAATTTAAAAGTTATCGTCTGATAGTACAGTAGTACCTCTCCTTCATTTACCTAAAAATTCAATTTGTTCCCAACATTTTTTTTAAGTTATCAGCGGTGTAATAAAAATACAACAACATACCCAGTATATTCCCACCAAATGGGGTTTGGGGAGGATAAGTGTACGCAATTCATAACACTGTCTCAATCGTGAGATAGAGAGGCTATTTTCGATAGACCCTCGACTCAAAATAAAGCAATCTAAGATAAGATAAGAAATAGTAATAAAATAAGAAGATATACTAGAAATTAACATACTCAATAATACCTAAAGTAAGATACTTCAAGTATACACCAAAACATACATCTAACTCAGACTAACCTTCTACTCTAATTCGCCTCCTCCACAACTTCCTATCCAGGATTATGTCTTTGGGTAAGCTGAAGTTGTTCCATGTCATGTCTGTAGACACATAATTTTATTCCTCCCCAAAAGCTTTTTTTTACCATTTTTATCCCCGTGTTACTACGTGTCTTTACCCGTGTGATTATATCCCATAAAAGACAAAAAAATAACAAAATTATAACAGTCTACCCAATCAAAATAAACCACCTCACTATCCCTACCCAACCTCACCCCCTAGCCACCCCCCTTACGTTTTTTTTTTTATTGCTTTTAACCAAAACACAACAAAAGAAATAAAAGAGGGGGCCCACAGGGATTTGGTTGACACCAAATACATACATACACAAGATCTTCCTTTTTCCTTTTCTAATGGATCACACTCACAATTCACGAAGGCACACACTCTAGTCCATTTTTTGGGTTGAATTCATTCATACCTCACCATACATATACACACCCAGCTGTACATATATAAGGGACAGAAAAGGATAGATAGGGGAGGGGAGATATTATCATCATCTTCAGAGAGACGCCATTTTGGCTCTCTTCTTTTCTTCTTTCCGCAACACACGCACAGACACACCCTAAATCGCACACACACATACACACAGAAATTGAGGGGAGAGAGAGAAACGTGGAGAGCAACCAAGAGAGAGGAGAGATTCGAGAGAGGTAGAGAGAGATCTGCGTGAGGAAGAAAACGAATCGAGAGAGAGTGCTGGCCGGAAGAGCTGAAATCGACGAAAAGGTCGAGAACAATGAGTGGTTTGAATGAGGGAAAACTGGCAGATTCGACTGCTTTCCATCCTGCTCCATTTCAATTTGAGGTTTCGATGAGGTCCCGTTCGTGATCTCCGATCCATCGCAAGTTGTCGAAATAAAGTCATCAGTTGAGGTCGATTCTTCATCTTTTGTTCCTATTTTTTGTCATTTTTTTTTGAATAGTGTGATTTTGGTTGATTCTGATTGGAGCAATTTCACTCATTATTTAATCGTCCATCTTGTTGCGAAGTATGTTAATCACGTAGTTCGATTTGGGGTTAAGTTGGATTTTGGGGAAAGAGATCGAAAAATTGATAAAGTAAATATTGTTGCATTTTGATTCATGATTGTTGATTGCTTAATTTGAAATAGATATCGATTTTGGATAACTTTGATAATACAATGTTTAGACCGAGAATTGATTGGCAAAGTAGGTCGGGTAGGCAAATTTAGGACTCTTGGAATATTGAATGCTTGAAATATGTGTTGAATGGATTGGTTTGGTTGTTGTTTTTTTCGGATCAAGTGTATCATTTGGCTGGGGAATGCCCCGGAGTATTTGTGTTTATTCGCCGGGAAATGCCCCGAAGTATTTTGTACTCGGCGGATGTTCGTGATCAAGGTCCGAGGCATCGGGTAGAGCATGGAAACACAGTTTAGGATTAGTATAGGTTAGAATAGGATTTATATTTTTCACAATTTTGTTATTTTGGACTGTATAATTGGATTGGACACTATATTTTGGATTTGTTTCGTTTTGTTTATTTGATAGATTGTTTTGTGTGATTTTGTGTGGTTTATACATTCGTAGTGTCAAATTAGTCGATATGCTCCACCAAGAGACCGTGGTCAAACCACGGGACCGAGGGGTGCCTAACACCTTTCCCTCGGTCAACAGAATTCCTTAGCCGAAATTTATGTTCGCAAATCAGTTTAAAGAGTCAAATCGTTTTAAAAAGGATCTTTCAAAGGTGACTTGGCACACCGGATTTGTCAAGTAGCAACTCTGAATAAAAAATGTTAATAATCCTTTTTCGAAACAACATTTCAACCTTGCTTCCCTCACGTTGGCTTCTACCGAAGCGACTCTCACCTTATCTCGAATAACCTCATTTCTGATCCTATCTTTTCTAGTAGACCCACACATCCACCAAAACATTCTCATCTCCACCACCTTCATCTTCTGAATTGCATTCTCATCTCCACCACCTTCATTTTCTGAATGTGGGTCTTCTTAACAGGCCAACACTCCACCCCATAAAGCAAAACTGGTATAACCACTACTTTGTAGAACTTGCCTTTAAGTTTGGGAGATACCTTTTTGTCACACAAGATACCGGAGGCGAGCCTTCATTTCATCCACCCTACCCTGATTTGATAAGTGACATCATTGTCAATCTCTCCATTCTCCTGAATCATCGACTCCAGATACTTGAAACTATCTCTTTTACTGATAGAATGAGTATCAAGCTTAACAATCACATCGGACTCATAAGACACCTCGCTGAACTTATACTTCAAATGTTTTGTCTTGGATCTACTTCACGGGTTTGCCTCCAAACCTCCAACTTTGCATTAGCTCCACTACTAGTCTCATCAATTAGGACTACATCGTCCGTAAAAAGCAAACAATAAGGCACCTCATCCCCCCCCCCAAATAAATTGTGAACTTCGACAAATTTTAATTACAATGATTTCATGTCTTTCTTACATCTTTTAAAGCTATATTACACAACTAATAAAAAGATTATGTTTAAATTTTATTTCATAAATTGTGGCATTACAAATCTAATATACAATTAAATAAATACATATAAATAATCTTTGTCAACTTTCATATTTTTCATCACACTTCAATTTCAATAATTAAATCTATATATTTCTTACATGAAAGATATTAAATTAAATATTCGGTTAATTGAATTTTGCTTTAGCATATTCGCATCATAACGCTATAACTTTGCAAGATTACAATTAATTTATTGTATTTATTATGCAAGTCTTTTTGTTATTTTGATAACGTCTTCTTATATTTTTAATTTAAGATATTTATTAAGGACAAAGTAGACTTTTCTTATATTTCTCTTCTCATTAGCAATATATTATTAAAAATTATGAGTGAATCTAATTAAAATCGATGTAATCCTAAGTAGATAGATAATATTCATTATAAAACTTAAGAAAATAGTCATCCATTTCACTTTTCTCTTTTTCATAAACTTTTTTTTTTTTGGTGAAAGGTATACATTTTCATTTAAATTTCCTCTTTCTCTCTCCCTTGTGTGTGTTTGTAGTATTTTTTCTCTCTCTGAGTCACCTAATTTGATAAATCTTTATGACTTTTATAATGTCAGTAAAATACACGTGAAAATGAATTCACTTGTGGGTGCTAATAATACCGTTTAAAGTAAATTCATTAACACTAATCTTTAAATAAATCTAGCTAGGCTTTATTTTTATTGTAAAATTCTAAGTAAGTATTGGAAACTTAAATATATTATGATTTAAGCTCTTGTTTAATAAATGTAACCTTATGTTAAGAAATACAACTAGTGATTATACAATTACTATGTACTAACTAAGTGAACGAAAATGATCTACATTTGAGTTTTGAGTGTTTAAACTAAATGAGGAGCCTTAGCTTTAATTTATAAATAATTAAAATATGTTATTTAATTTTGACAGTCATTTCTTGATCGAAAGAAGGGCAGGATTCGAACAAAATTGTTGAAACGAAAGAAATTCGAGTGAATAAAAATAATTCGTTGAGTTTAGAAAGTTGACCATGAAATCACAAGTCATTCAATCAGGGCTCTTAGTTGTAGAATCATATCAGTTTGAGTTACCACCACCAAAGTATTTGATCTTACATATATAAAAATAATTAAGCTTAATTAATTATCACATTCTTGAATTTAAGTCATATTTGTGACACCATTAATTAAATATAAATTTCAAATAAATATTTATAAAGAAACTTGGTCAAGTTTTAAATCTTTCCGTCAAACTTTAAATTGTAATAATTACATTTATTTCTTACATCATAGATATCCAAATAAAATGCTCTATTAATCTAAGAGTTGTCTAAGTATGTTTACACTATAATATCCAAATATTTGGTCATATCAAGTATGATTATAATAAATTTACCATATTATCAATACAAAGGCTTTTGGTTGTTTATACTTTTTTTTTTTGGGTAACTTTTATTGTTCGTACGATTAGATTCTCTTATGTTGTTTAAATGTAACACATTTATTAATGATTATGACTTTATTGTACATTATTACTCTTCATTCCTAAATAGTTATCGTCCTTATTAAAAATAGATATTACATAATATGTTTTATTTAAAAAAATTAAGACATAATCTTTTTGTCTTTACCATTAATCATAAATATAAAGAGATATTCAATATAGTACAAAAAAAAAAGAGAAGTACTAAATAGAAAAAATTAATTAATAAGAATAATTTAATCAATTTAGACTGTAATTAAATTTTTTTCTTAAAAAGTACAAATCAAAATAGTGAAAAATATTTAGTAACAGAGTGATTACTCAATTAGTAGAATTATAAATGAGTCAAATAGAAACTAATGACTATGACTTTATTATACTTCATTCAGTTAGAATTAAAAAGTGAGTAAAACTGAAATTAATGAATATGCCTTTAAAATTTTAAGTGAATTAAATAAAAATTATTGTAATCTTTTCTAGACATATAATTTTCACTATAAAGTCTATGAAGATATAATTCATTTTCATTCTTCTCCATTCCACAGAGTTCTTCTGTGAAAGGTATGCGACATTTAAATTTATATATATTCCTTCATTTTAAATTTGTTTATATTATTCTTATCGTTCAAAATTCAATTGAAAATGAATTTAATTGTAGGTGCTAGCATCACTATTCAACTTAAAATTCTCAATCTTAGTTCTTAAATCAATATAGGTTTCAAACAAAAATTTAAAATGTAGGATTCGTTTTTATATATAAAATTTTGTATAATTTGTGAAATTAATGTTGTGATTTCATTGTAGTATTGTACTTGAATTTGTTTATTTATTTACATCTTGCCAACTAGTTAATTCCTTCTTAAATTTTCTATAAATCATATGTCTCATAGGATTTGGTCAATCATGTGAGACTATGGTTCTAAGGGTTTCAAATTTCATGATTGACCGATTTGTGGTTTGATGGTCGCCAGGTAAAAAATAAATTTTAAAGATATAAAAGAATAAATTTTACTTAATTTTTTACTCGACTCTTAGCTCTTAGCAATCTATTTTATCTTTTGAATCTGAATGAATCTTTAGATATTAAATATCATGATAAACAATTAGAGTTTCTATAATTAAATTTTACATCAAACATTAATTAATTTTTGAATCAAGCAAATTAAAATAAATTGAAAGAGGAGAGTAGTATTCATTTGATGATTGTTAGATTAGCTAAAAACTTTGTTGAAGCTGATTCATCAAAAACTCATGGGTTGACAAAGGTTGTGACAATGAAGTAAGTATATTGTAGTATTTAATTACAAATTATGATTTGAATTGATGTATAGTATTATCTTAAAAATATACCTAGTGATATAATTATTATTAGGTGCTAATTAAATGAATGCAAATGATCTGTTCATTATAGATGTATCAGGAAGTATTTCTAAAGTTAGTGCAAGAAATTTTATACACGGCCTTTAATAATGAAAGCTGAAAATAGTACATTAATTATAATGAAATGGATAATTTGAAATACCTGATGATTATATAGGACATAAATATTAAATATGTGCCCAAGAAACATATGGAATATCTTTCCTCCTCGCTAATTCATTAATAAAGTTTCAGGCAATGTTCAAAGAATAAATTTATTGGATAGTTATTTTATTATTATCACACTAGCAATGTATTTCATTCCAGAACTTTCAGACTCCTTTTATCAAAGAAAAAATTTGAATTGTTAATTTAATTCTAAATTTTTGGTTTACGAGTCCAAAACAACTAAATTCTTTGATAAGATTCATACCAACATAAACAACCTTATGTTGCATGAGCCGAAGAATTAGTGTCGTTGATGTTATTTTTGATTGTTGTCAATTAGAAAATCTTTTTCATGTCTTTTGTTGAAATATGTACTTTTTCATTAGTTTGACTGTTGTTGCTTTTTTTTTTCTTTTTAATGTTAATTGCACATCTTTTATGATTTTTTGTTTGTTTGATTTGGATGACAGGGGAAATACTTTGAATAGCTTAGTGTTGATTTTTAAAAAAAGAAAGAGAACAAAAAAGGCTTCTAATGAAGAAATCTGCTTCACGAATGTTTTAATTCATTCTTCAAAGAGTTATAATTATAAGGACTCTTTAATCTGTCATTCCAGTCAAACAAATCAAAAATCATGAAAGATGTTCAATTCCACATTAAACAAAGTAATAACAACAAAATTAAGGAGAAAATATATATTTCAAAACATAAAAGTTTTTTTACTTGACATCAGTCGAAAACATCTTAAAGGGCACTAATTTTTCAGCTCATGTAACATAAATGGCCTGTTTATGTAGGGTATGAATCTTCTCTGAGGATTTAGCTATCTTGCATCCATGAAACAAAAAATTAAAATTAAATTAAAAATTCACATTTCCTATTTGATAAAAGTACCTTGACAGTTTCTGGAATGAAGTGTTTTGCTGGCAGGGGCAGACCTACATATAATTTTGGGGTGCTCCGGTACCCAGCAAACTCGACGTGGAATAGGTATAATTACATAAAAAAATATATAAAAATAGGTATAAAACATATAAATGCACCCATTGAAACAAAAGTTGATTAGGTGTATTGGCATTTAAGTTGATCTTAAGCTTCTCCACTCTGGTGACTTCCCGAGTTCAAACCTTATTAATGGACTAACTATCCAATGCGTCATTTGATGCATACAGGTCAAGGCAAGCTAAGGAGTTCAAGAGCATCACATCAAGTCACTGTGTTAGGGATTTGGAAGGCAGGCTTGAGAATCAAGAGCATGCTAAAGTGAAAGTACAAGGCTCCAATTAGAAGATCGATAGTAAAAGTATGAAGAAACTGTCTATATGCTCAAAGAAGTTGTTCTTCAAATACGAGTCGCGTGATTAAGAAGTCCTTATTTCGTTAAGTACATTTTTGTATAATTAGATTAGACTATAAATAGTAGAGAACAACTCCTATTTAAATTTAGATTGTTTTATAATATTGAGATTATGTGTGACACTCTTGTGAGAGTTTGAGGCTAAGACCTTTGTTTATATTCAATGTTGATGGGATTGTTTGCATGAGGATTCAGAGGGTGTTTGGATGGGTTTAAAAGCTAGTCAAAATAGCTTTTAAGCTAAAGCTAGTCAAAATAGCTTTTAAGCTATTTTCACTTTTTAAAGTGTTTGGCAAGTTCAAAAATGGCTTAAAAAAATTAAAATTATTTTTTTAAGTCAAAAACACCATTACCACTACTTTTTATTTTTAGCTTATAAGCCATTCTAGTTTGACCAAATAAAAGACATATTTATCCCTTGTAATTTTCACATATTTCAAAATTACCATCATGTTTGTTCTAAAACATTTATTCTCTTCTACCATTTTTGTGTTTTTTCTCTATTTTTGTGTTTCTCTCTTCATTTTTGTATTTTTCTCTTCATTTTGTGTATTTATTTCTTTTTTTAATAGGTTGCTAATAATTTGATGCTTATGGGATTTATGAGAAATAGAGAAGAATTCTTTTTTTGATAGTTTATTTGACTGAAACAATAAATTTTAATGTATCGTTAGCAATTCAACTTCTTTTGGGGCGACTTTTGTTTAATTTTCTTGAAGAAAAATGGAAAATCAATAAACCTATTTAGCTGAAACAACATTTTTTGCTCCTTTTTGAGTGTTTTGATTCAATTTTAAGAAGAAAAAAATCTCGTAAAACAAAAATGGGTTTATTAGTGTGGCAAAATTCACAAAGAAAAACGGATCCATATAGCCGAAACAACAAATTTTGCTTCTTTTTGGATCTCTTTTGTTCAATTTTAAGAAGAAAAATGGAGCACAAGTAACTTATTCACTCATGAAAATATTTTTAAAAATAAATGTATTAAGTAGTTTATATTGAAATTGAGTTAAAATATAAATTAATTTAAATATAAATTATTTTAAAATTAAAAATCTAATAGTAATCAACTTTATATAATGTTAACAACTAAAAGGGTATTTAATAGCCATATTAGTACCTCTTTTGTATGAAACTTCTAATTTATGAAATATGATTTTTATGTATTATTCCCCTTCTTTAATATATTCTTTTAAATTTGGACAATTATTATTGTACCACATATGAATTTCTCTAAGAAAAAAACTCACCAACCAAGATATATGGAGAACACTCACTGAAGATATACAACTTCATGAACGATTAGTGAACGATTCATGCATATTTGACGACACAACATTCGTATTCGACAATATTTTAATAGTGATATAGTCATTACTCAATCAACGAGTAATATATTTTTCAATTAAAAGTTATTTTAGCAAACAAATAGTATCATTTGTGACCAATTATTTATCTATTAATGTAGTTATAATGATTAGTAACATATATATTTTATTTGCTGATTTAAACTCTTTGATATATATATATATGAAATTGCAACTGTATTGATAAACGTCTCCTAGTCATTAATTATAAAATTGCATCATTATGTACAGTGTTATCAAAAGTTGAAGAAAAAAACTAAGGTTGCATAAAATTTGTCTTTAAAATAAAAATTAATAGATATATAAACACTAAATTTAAATATTATATTAACAATAAATATATATTGAAAATGAATTAAATATATATATATATATATATTAATTTTAATTTGAATCATTTTAGAAATAAAAATTAATAATAATCAACTCTACATATTGTTAACAACTTTAAGGTTATTTTAGACATTTTGATAAAAAAAGTGCTTAACAACACTTGTTTACCAAACACATCAACAACTTTTTTTCAGTTTCAGCACTTTTATCCAAACACCTAACTGCTTATTTTTAAAATAAGTTTCAACACTTTCAAAAGTACTTTTAAAGAACTTTTTAAAAGTCACTTTTTTTCAACTTATCCAAACGGGTTCTCAATCTTCTTGAGGGTGTAAGTGCTTTTTTATATGAGGCACCTTCTCTAAATTCAACTATTTATGCTTCCTTTCACTTAAATCATACCAATACTTTATAGAAGTGATAAATCATGAAATAAAGCATAAATCATAAATATTAAGTTAAATTATCCTCAAAATAACACATCAATGTGGAGACAAAATATTAAAACGAATGCATAATATTCCCACATTAGGGTCTAATTGCAAAGGAGCACAGATATATACATTGATGAGGAATAAAAATAATTAGAGCTAAAATAAATATGAATTACTACTTTAATTTGATAAAGTCGTGAAGCGTTTACACCCTATAATGACCTTAGTTAAATAAACATATGGATTGATAGATAGTTCGATAGTAAGCAGTAAGTTTAATACACATAAATAAAAGTATAATATGATAAATCTAATGCCCAGTTACTTTACTTACATAATATGATGTGATTTTATAGACTAAAGCCGTCAATTAGATAAGTTATATATAAAAACACCGAATTAATACTTTATGTGCTAAAAATATAATGAAGGTACTACAATTTGATAAATTCATGAAATGTTTTACATTTTAAGAATGACCTAGTTTTAATTTCATATATTCCTTACATTAATTTTTAAGTCATATTTGACATTTTTAAAGAAAATATAGTGTTCAAATTTTTTCATAAATTGTGATACCATTAATTAAATATAAATTTTAAATAAATATTTATAAAGAAACTTGGTCAAGTTTTAAATTTTCTGTCAAACTTCAAATTGTTATAAAACAAGAAAGAATAAAGAAGAAGAGTAGAGAGAATAGAGAGAGTGTTCTTATTTCTTCTCTTAAGGGATTCTCTTGATGGATGATTTACAATGAAAGAAGTCCTTCTATTTATAGGGGAAATTTGACCCAGTTTCACACTAAAAGACAAATACATCAAATCCTGATAGATATCAATTAGATCTTATTAGATCTTGATAGACATTCACTATAATGTAAATACATTTATAACACTCCCCCCTGAATGTCTAGATAGATAATGTGCCTCGTTAAAACCTTACGAGAAAAAACCCAGTAGGAAGAAAATCTAGTGAATGAAAAAGAGTACACATTTCTAACAATACGCATATTGGTTGCCTCATTAAAAACCTTACAAGGAAAACCCAGTGGGACAAAACCTCGTAAGGGAAAAAAAGTACAACGCGTATTAACTCTCCCTAATGAGAACATCCTTGAACCTTTACATCCCGATCTTGTACACCATCTTCTTGAAAGTTGCAATTGAAGGAGACTTGGTGAATAAAACAGTCACATTGTCACTTGAACGAATCCGTTGCACGTTAATATCACAATTCTTTTGGAGCTCATGTAGTAGAAAAGTTTTGATGAAGTATGCTTCGTTCTATATCCTTTTATGAATCCTCCATCAAGATGTGATATGCATGATGCATTATCTTCGTATAAAATTATGGGTAGATTGTCATATGTCACACCACATTTTTCTCGAATGAGATGTATTATGAACCTCAACCATACACATTCTCGGCTTGTTTCATGAATAGCTATTATCTCAGCATGATTCGATGAAGTGGCTATGATAAACTGCTTTGTATATCTCTAAGATATTACAATACCACCACATATGAACACATAGCCTATTTGAGACCGAGCATTATCTAGGTCAGATAAGTAACCAACATTAGCATGACCAATAAGATCGGGACTACAATCTTTTATCTCATTTCGATGTCTCCTAGTAGGAGTAGAAATATACCTTGCTAACATATTAACCGAAAAGGCTATAGGCCTTGTAGTATTTGCAAGGTACATGAGTGTATCAATTGCACTAAGATATAGTACTTCATAATCAATCCAATTCGATATATTTCAAATTTCAACAAATAATCTATTGCTTTGAAAACTCTCTAAGAGTTCCAATGATTTTCAAGTTATAAGCTTATACAATATAAGGATTATAAATAAGTTTCCCAGAAACTTTTATATGCTTCAAGCATTTTGAATCCTTAAAAGTTTTTCACATAAGTTTTGTGAAGTGACAATATTTAACATTTCATGAGTGACATCTTCAAATATCTGGACTGCAAATCAAATAAGTTTAATACTTACCAAGATGCATCATTTCATGTCACTTGATAAATGTTTCTACGTCAGCATGCTTAAATTAACGTAGAATTAAGATCCTCGTAATCTTTCACAATATTGCGCCAATATTGTATCAAATATATTGATGATATATCATTTAGTATCGGTTCAAAATGCGATATAACATTTTGAAATCTCATCACTTCATTATTTTCAGGTACATGAACTCTCATAAGGTTTCATGAAGTGTTATGTCGTAGGCTCTTCAAGAGCTCACTGCCTTCTTATTATGATTATTTGCTCCTTATTTTTCAAGGACTATTTCATTTGAAACCGATTAGTCTACCACGCTTTACGCATGCGTAGACTCTATCCTTTAGGAACACAAAATAAGAGCACTTGCGCTTAATATGAGATGCTTTCGGCATTTGACTTGAATTATTATTTGGATGAGGATCTGGTGATAATTCCTAACATATTTCATAGCGCTTATAATCTCCCCCTTATGTTAGGAAAACTAACATACATCCTCTACTTCTTTGAGGAATCCATCTTTGTATATTATGGTATATTCATTAATCGTATACCACACATCAAAATTATTAGATGGAATAATTGATTTCCAACCTTGAACCAATTGAGAGGGAGGAAATAATCATAATTTATTGGTCTAATGCATACAAGTATTATTGTATATATCATATTTCAGACCAACACATGAAGCTTTGTTCTCATTAACGATGGTTTAGCTATTTATCGAATGCATTCAATGTCAAACCATCATCATCAAGATAACTTTTTTGATTGCACAATCTGAAAAATTATGTTTTTAATTCAATTTTATTGAGCAAGCAACTTTATGAATGTCAAACTGCAGGTTGACAATGAATGTACATGTGATTATCTTATTGATGCATTTTTTCAACATATCACATGATAGGTGAACGGGCCCTTTTTCATCTTTTATACTTTTTAGATTTTAAGGAATCCAATCTCAAAAATAGTTGGTCCAACCAACTTCTCATGAGAACAAGAAACATTAAAGTTCATGAAGAATTTTCTAATTCTTCAATATATGTTCAGTAGTCAGTATACACATCTTTGAGATGTCAGAATCGTTCATGTCAATTTATGAACTTTTATTCTAGCAAACTCCAAGTTTATCATGGCATGTACCTTTTTCTTTAGTAAATTTCAGATTTACTATTTCATGAATAAATTTCAGATTTACTACTTTAGAAGTAGATTTCGAAATAATCCTTCTAAGTTATTGTGCCTTATTCGGAGGTGAGTTATGATACCATCACAATCAAGTGCACGTTTGCATTAATAAGTTTCTCATTCCTCAAGAATAAAATATAATCGTGCCTTAAGCCTATCAAATTATGATAACGTATAACCTCTTTCAAGATATTGCTATTACAAGAACAAATTGAGGCATACATATGATTAAGAGATTTTTTCTTTAATATATCTTATGATCATATCACTTTTGATGATCATTATCATATTGTCCCTCCACGCGTATATCCGTGCATTCAATCACTTGTCTTCTTTCACTGTTACCATATACACCTCAAGAATGAAGTAAGTTGTATCATATATTTCTACCACATTCACTTCATGGAATGGAGCATATTCAATGGGTCGAATTTCATGACTTTTCACCCAATGCCCATAATTTTGTCTTAGCCATCATAATATCATTAGTATGGTATATTGAGATTCAAACTCAATATCTTATCCATATAAAGGCGTCTTAGGCATATATCGATGGGACTTGAACCCAACACTTTATCATCATAGTGCATCAAAATTTTAACTCAATATCTTACAATCTTAGTGTGATATGACAAGAATCCACTGTAAAATTAAACTATTTTTTATGTTTGTAACTTTAAACGAATTTATTCATAAGACAATTATAAAAAATACCACTACCAGTGGTCGTATACTATTTTCTAACTCCTCGGGAATCGAAGTATAACAAACATGATGTATCCAATTTATAATATTATTGTAGAATATATTTTACAAACATAATATATAAGCAATGTCTATTATTAACAATAAGAATTAGGACATGTCAATAATATATTTATCTTTACTATTAGAAAATAGTAATAGTATGCATGTTGTATGCAACTTACACATGAATCCTAAAATAATAAAACTGATAATCTTGTTAAAATCCAAATCGATTTATAAATATATATGCATAAGTGATTATCCTGATGACTTTATTTTTAATTAGCTGTCTAGCTAAGTAATATTCTAACGAGTCTATTTATTGGCAGGTTGCCGATTGTACTAATCTCGCGCTAATAGTCATAGATTAGAGAGAAAGAAATAATACCTTAGCTTTGAGATAGTAGAGTCTCGTGCTGATAACGTGTTATAAAACAAGAAAGAATAAAGAAGAAGAGTAGAGAGAATAGAGAGAGTGATTCTTATTTCTTCTGTTAAGGGATTCTCTTGATGGATGATTTACAATGAAGGAAGCCCTTCTATTTATAGGGAGAATTTGACTCTAGTTTGACACTAGAAGACAAATACATCAAATCCTGATAGATATCAATTAGATCTTATTAAATCTTGATAGACTCACTATAATGTAAGTACATTTATAACACAAATTATAATAATTACATTTATTTCTTACATCATAGATATCCAAATAAAATGCTATATTAATCAAGTGTTGTCTTTGCATGTTCACACTATAATATCTAAATATTTAGTCATATCAAGTATGATTATAATTAATTCACCATATCTATCATACAAGGTTTTTGATTGTTCATGCGAGATTCTCTTATATTTTTCAAATTTAACACATTTATTAATGATTATGGCTTTATTGTATATTATTACTCCCTATTTCTAAATATTTGTTGTCCTTATTAAAAATAAATATTTCATATATTTGTCATTTTAAAAAATCAAGATATAATTTTTTTTTTTTTCATATTTACAGTTAGTCATAAATATAAAGAGATATTTAATATAGTGCAAAAAAGAGAAGTATTAAATTGAGAAGATTAATTAATAAGGACAATTTAATCAATTTAGCCTATAATTTTTTCTTTTGTGAGAAAGTACAAATCAAAATAGTGACAAGTGTTTAAAAACGGAGTGAATATAAATTTTTCCTTAGTAAATTATAAGTGAGTCAAATAGAAATTAATTACTATGCCTTTATTATACTTTATATTCAGTTAGAATTAAAAGTGAGTCAAACTAAAATTAATGCCTATGCCTTTAAAATCATAACTGAATTAAATAGAAATTATTGTAATCTTTTCTAGACATATAGTTTTCACTATAAAACCTATGAAAATGTAATTCATTTTCATTCTTCTCTATCCCACAGAGTTCTGCTGAGAAAGGTATGTGGTATTTAAATTTATATATATATTTCTTTATTTTTAATGAATTATATTATTTTTAATGAATTATAAGTATGTGTTTGTTTATATTATTCTCATCGCTCAATGTCATTGAGTTTGATTAAATCTTTGTAATTCTTTAGCAGGTAACAAAATTCATTTGAAAATGAATTTCTCTGTGGGCGCCAACATCATTATTCAAGGTAAAATTTTCAATCTTGTCCTTAAATTAATATAGGTCTCGGACAAAAATAAAAATAGAAAATTAAAAATGTAAGATTCATTTTTATATATAGATTTTCTTATAAATTGTGGAATTAATGTTGTGATTTCATTTTGTAGTATTGTATTTGAGTGAGTTTATTTATTTACATCTTGCCAACTAGTTAAGTCTTTTTTTAAATTTCTTATAAATCATATGTATCATAAGATTTGGTCAATCATGTGAGACTATGATTTTAAAGGTTTTAAATTTCTTGCTTGAAAGATTTGTTGTTTGATGATCGCTAGGTAAAAAGTAAATCTTAAAAATATAAAACAGTAATTTCACTTAATCTTTTTACCTGATTCTTAGATCCAAGAAATAACATATACAGTTTTACCGTTTGAATTTGAACGAATCTTTAGATATTCAAATTAAGATATACAATTTGAGATTCTATAATCAAATTTTACATCGAACATTAATTAATTTTTGAGTCAAGCAAAATAATTTGAAAGGGGAGAGTAGTATTCATGTGATGATTGTTAGATTCACTAAAAACTTTGATGAAGGTCATTCATCAAAAACTCATGAGTTGACAAGTGTCGGTGACAATGAGGTAAGTATATTAAAGTTTTTAATTACATATTATGATTTGAGCTCTTATCAGTTAATGTAGTATTATCTTAAAAAATATACCTAGTGATATAATTATTATGTGGTAATTAAATAAATGGAAATGATTTACCCATTATTATAGATGTATCAGGAAGTAGTGCAAGAGTCAACGTAAGAAACCTAATAAGCAGCCTCTAATGATGAAAATTAAAAGGTAAGAATAATTGAGTAACTGTAATGAAATGAAGAATTTGAAATATCTGGTGATTATATAGGACATGAATATCAAATATTTAGCCAAGAAATATGTAGTGTCTTTATTCCTATCTAAGTCATTAATAAAGTTTCATGCAGTGTCCAAAGAATAAATTTACTGAATTGTTACTCCATTATTATCATAATAGCAAAGTACTTCGTTCAAAAAAAATTTAAAGCTATTTTTATCAAAGAGAAAATGTGAATTTTCAATCTAATTCTAAAGTTTTGTTTCATGAGCCCTAAACGACTAAATTTTCAGAGAAGATTTATACCTACATAAATAGTCTTGTTATGTTGCATGACCCGAAGAATTAGTGTCGTTGATGTTATTTTTGGTAGTTGTCACCTCGTAAATCTTTCTCATGTTTTTTGTTGAAGTATATACTATCTTCTTTAGTTTTGTTGTTGTTACTTTTTTTTTTTTTAAAATGTGAATTGCACATCTTTCTTGAGTTTTTGTTTGCTTGATTTGGATGACAGAGTAAATACTTCGAATAACTTAGTGTTGATTTTAAAAAAAAGAAAGAGAACAAAAAAGGATTCTATGAAGAAACCTGCTTCTTGAATGCCTTAAGTAATTCTTCCAGAGTTATAATTATAAAGACTCTTTATTCTGTTATCCAAATCAAACAAATAAAAAAACATGAAAGATGTTCAATTCCACATTAAACAAAGCAACAATAACAAAATTAAGGAAAGAACATATATTTCAATAGAGAACACAAAAAGATATTTTTACTTGACATCAACCGATAATATCATCAATCATACTAGTCCTTCAACTCATGTGACATAACAAGGCTGTTTATGTAGGGTATGAATTTTCTCTGAGGATTTAGTTGTCTTAAATCAATTAAACAAAAAATTAGGATAGAATTGAAAATTCACGTTCCATCTTTAATAAAAGTACCTTGAAAGTCTCTGGAATGAAGTATTTTGCTAATATGCTAATAATGGACTAATTATCCAATGATTCATTCATTGGACATTGTCCGAAACTTCATTAATGATTTAGCATAGAGGTAAGGTACTACATGTTCTTTTCCCATATCTTTGATGTTCATGTCCTCTATAATTAGCTAGTAATTCAGATTCTTCACCCTATTCACAATTAATATATCATTTTCAGCTCTCATCTTTTGATGTATGCATGTCAAGGAAAGTTGAGGAGCTCAAGAACATCACATAAAGTCATTGTGTTGGAAATTTGGAAGAAAGACTTGACAATCAAGAGCAAGCTAAAGTGAAAGTACAAGGCTCCAATTGAAAGAAAATAAAAGTATGAAGAAAATATTTATGTGTGAAAAGAAGCTATTCTTCAAATACAAGTTGCATGCTTAAGAAGCTCCTTATTTCATTAAGGACATTTTATTACTAATTAGATTAGACTATAAATAGTAAAGAGTAACTCCTTTAAATTCAGATTGTTTTGTGATATTGAGATTATGTGTAAAATTCTTGTGAAAGTTGAGGGTAAGACCTTTGTTTATATTCAATGCCGGAATTTCTTGCTTGAAGATTCAATCGTTTTGAGGGTGTCTTTTATAGTATACGTGATTTTTTTATATAAGACACCTTCTCTAAATTCAACTATTTATACTCCCTTTCACTTAAATCGCACCTTAGTTAAATAAATATATAGTTACATAGATAGTTAGATCTTAGATATAGCAACTAGTAAGTTCCATACACATAAATAAAAGTACAATTTAATTAATCTAATGCCCAGTTACTTGTATAATATGATGTGATTTTATAGACTAAGGCCGTCACCTAGATAAGTTATATATAAAAATGCCTAATTAATATGTGCAAAAGATATATTGAATGTAGTATAATTTTATAAAATCATGAAATGTTTTACACTTTAATAATGATGTAGTTTTAAT
>NC_061118.1:152084832-152090486 GCF_002878395.1 Capsicum annuum
ATAGATAGATAGATAGATAGATAGATAGATAGAGAGAGAGAGAGAGAGAGAGAGTCATTACAAAACAGGGGATCACTCTTCTGTGAGAGGCCCCTAAACTGGTGGAATTACATACAGTAGTTATAGTAGTAATAGGCTTAACATTGATATTTACATGAGATAAAATAGACTGATTTCCTAGACATAAGAGGTTATTAAACAGTGATCAGGACACAAAACGATCACTAACAATACCATCAGCATCATTTTGTAAATGTACAACGAATGAAGATGGAAGAGACCGGAGAGAAATTACTTCACCAAACTGGGATAAGGAGAAATTAAACTTGCACGGGCCAAACTATCTGCTACTTTATTAGCCTCCCGAAAGTTATGTTGTACCACTGGATTCCCCATGCTTTTAAATATTGACCTGCATTGAGATAAAATATCAGTAAACGGCATGGTAGGATGCTATAACAGTTGGATTACCTCCACCGAGTCAGTTTCAATAATAATAGGTAAAAGATTGTGTGCGATGGCTAAGTCAAGATCAATTTTTAAGGCTTCAAGTTCAGCCAGTGTATGGCAATGGCTATTGTCCGTGGCAGAAAAACCCGCGATTCAATCACCTGAAAAGTTGCGAATGACCCCTCCCAGACCACATTTTTTAATGAAAAAAGGACATGGGTTTGCCATTTTTTAAAAAAAATGTCCACAATTTGAAAAGGTGGACAATTGTAGCCAGTCGGCTATTTTTAATTCTTTTCTTTAGCCATTTGGACCAATTGGGCACATCCAGTCTCTATACTCTATTGATACACTTTTATACTATATTGATACACTTTTTAAAAAAGAGAAAGGAAATTCTATGCAAGCACATGCAGTCCTTATACCCAATTGGTACTCTTTTATACCATCTTAATACACTTTTATACTACATTGATACACTTGCAGTGTCCATATATTCAATTGATACTCTCTTATACTAGATTGATACATTTTTAGAATGCATGTAGAAATTATATATAGTCGTATAAAATATGTATCTAAATAATAATTGTAATTAAAAATTATATAGAATGTGTATAAAAATGCTATAATTATTTATAGAATATGTGTAAATATAGAAACTGTATCATTATTATAAATATATACTTTTAACAATTTTATTATATTAAAAGTATATGGTATTGTATTTTATCGTATAAATGAATAAAACTAAACAAAGCAAATAGTATGTTATTTTAATAATGTTGGTGAATGCAAAATAATGTGGAGAAAAAAGCAATTACTCAATTATTTAAAAAAGAATAAAAATGAGTAGAATCTTTAAAAAAGAAAAGGAGAAAAAAATATTAATACAAGTGCTCGTATAAAAACAAAAGAAAAGTGGAATTCTCCCTTGATAAAACAACAAAAGAAAATAAAATTCAACATGGAATCCTTAAAAAATAAATACACAACATATATTGTGAAGTACCAAAACAATATCCATTCGGTTGGAATTAGTTTCCCGAGTGGTTGTTTATTGAGGTTTAGAATTTAGGAGCTAGTTTTGTAGAATTATTTTAGTTTTAGGTGTTATTTTTGTCTTTTCCCCTTTTTTAATTTCATATATTCCTTACATTAAGTTTTAAGTAATATTTGACATTTTAAAACAAAATATAGTTTAAATTTTTTCATAAATTGTGACACCATTAATTAAATATAAATTTTAAATATTTATGAAGAAACTTGGTCAAGTTTTAATTTTTCTGTCTAACTTAAAATTATAATAAGTACATATATTTCTTACATCATAGATATCCAAATAGAATGCTCTATTAATCAAGTGTTGTCTTAGCAATTTCACTCTATAATATCTAAGTATTTAGTCATATCAAGTATGATTATAATTAATTTACGATATCAGTAATACAAGGCTTTTGGTTGTTCATACGCGATTCTCTTATGTTTTTCAAATTTAACATATTTATTAATCATTATGACTTTAGTGTACATTATTACCTCTTATTCCTAAATATTTATCGTTCTTATTAAAAATAGATATTTCATAATACTTGTCATTTTAAAAAATTAAGACATAATTATTTATTTTTTGCACATTTATCATTAGTCATAAATATGAAGAGATGTTTAATATAGTGCAAAAAAGAGAAGTATCAAATAGAAAAATTTAATAATAAGGACAATTTAATCAATTTAGCATGTAATTATTTTTTTTCTTAAGAAAATGCAAACCAAAATAGTGACAAGTATTTAGTAAAGGAGTATCAATCAGTAGAATTATAAGTGAGTCAAATAAAAATTAATGACTATGCCTTTATTATAGTTTATTAGTATCAGTTAGAATTAAAAGTGAGTCAAACTAAAATTAATGACTATGCCTTTAAAATCACAAGTGAATTAAATAGAAATTATTGTAATATTTTCTAGACATACAGTTTCCTCTATAAAACCTATGAAGATGTAATTCATTTTCATTCTTCTCTTCTTCTGTAAAAGGTATGCGGCATTTAAATTTATATATATATTCCTTTATTTTTAATGAATTATATGTTTGTGTATGTTGTGTGTGTATTTGTTTATATTATTCTCATCGCTCAATGTCATTGAGTTTGATTAAATCTTTGTAATTCTTTAGTAGGTAACAAAATTCATTTGAAAATGAATTTCTCTGTGGGTGCCAGCATCATTATTCAAGGTAAAATTTTTAATCTTGTCCTTAAATCAATATAGGTTTCGAACAAAAACAAAAATAGAAAATTAAAAATGTAAGATTCATTTTTATATATAGATTTTCTTATAAATTGTGGAATTAATGTTGTGATTTCATTTTGTAGTATTGTATTTGAATTTGTTTATTTATTTACATCTTGCCAACTAGTTAAAGTCTTTTCTTTAATTTCTTATAAATCATATGTCTCGTGGGATTTGATCATTCATGTGAGATTATGGTTCTAAGAGTTTCAAATTTCTTGATTGAACGATTTGTTGTTTGATGATCGCTAGGTAAAAAGTAAATCTTAAAAATATAAAAGAGTAATTTTCACTTAATCTTTTTATTCGATTTTTAGATCCTAGAAATAATATATATATTTTTACCTTTTGAATTTGAACGAATTTTTAGATATTAAATTTAAGATAAACAATTAGAGATTCTATAATCAAATTTTACATCAACATTAATTAATTTTTGAGTCAAGCAAAATAATTTGAAAGAGGAAAGTAGTATTCATTTGATGATTGTTAGATTTAGCTAAAAAATTTGTTGAAGGTGATTCATCAAAAACTCATGAGCTGACTAGTATCGGTGACAATGAGGTAAGTATACTAAAATTTTTAATTACATATTATGATTTGAGTTCTTGTTAATTAATGCAGCATTGTATTAAAAAATATACTTAGTGATATAATTATTATGTGGTAATTAAATAAATGAAAATGATTTACCCATTATTATAGATGTATCAGGAAGTAGTTCAAGAGTTAACATAAGAAGCCTAATAAGCGGCCTCTAATAATATAGTAACTGTAATGAAATGGAGAATTTGAAATATCTGGTGATTATATAGGACATGAATATCAAATATATGGCCAAGAAATATATAGTGTCTTTTTTGCTCGCTAAGTCATTAATAAAGTTTCATGCAGTCTCCAAAGAATAAATCTACTGAATAGTTACTCCTTTATTATCATAATAGCAAAGTACTTCGTTCAAAAAACTTTAAAGTTATTTTTATCAAAGAGAAAATGTGAATTTTCAATTTAATTCTAAAATTTTGTTTCATGAGCCCTGAACAACTAAATTTTCAGAGAAGGTTTATACCTACATAAATAGTCTTGTTATGTTGCATGACCCGAAGAATTAGTGTCATTGATGTTATTTTTGGTAGTTGTCAACTCGCAAATCTTTCTCGTGTTTTTCAATTTTGTTGAAGTGTATACTCTCTTCTTAGTTTTGTTGTTTTTACTTTTTTTTTAATGAGAATTTCATATCTTTCATGAATTTTTGGTTGCTTGATTTGGATGACAGAGTAAATACTTTGAATAACTTAGTGTTGATTTAAAACAAAGGAAGAGAACAAAAAAGTATTTTATGAAGAAACCTACTTCATGAATGCCCTAATTATTTCTTCAAGAGTTATAATTCTAAAGACTCTTTATTCTGTCATCCAAGTCTAACCAATAAAAGAACAGGAAAGATGTTCAATTCCACATTAAATAAAGCAACAACAACAAAATTAAGGAAAGAACATATATTTTAATAGAGAACACCAAAAAGTATTTTTACTTGACATCAATCGACAGTATCATTAATCATACTATTCCTTCAGCTCATGTAACATAACAAGGCTGTTTATGCAGGGTATGAATTTTCTTTGAGGATTTAGTTGTCTTGAATTCATGATATAAAAAATTAGGATCAAATTAAAAATCCACATTCCCTCTTTAATAAAAGTACCTTGAAAGTTTCTGGAATGACGTATTTTGCTGGTATGCTAATAATGGACTAACTATTCAATGATTCATTCGTTGGACATTGTCTGAAACTTCATTAATGATTTAGCATGGAGGTAAGGTACTACATGTTCTTTTGCCATATCTTTGATGTCCATGTCTGTAGACACACGATTTTTAATCCTCCTCGAATTTTAACTTATTTTTTATATTAAATATTTATATTTGGTATAATATTATTTTATTTCTTATTTTATTTTAATTTAAATAAATTTTTAGTTAAAAAAATCAATAATTAAATAAAGTTAATTTTGATATATTTTATTCTATTTTATTCTATTTTTTTTAAATAATAATACAAAAATTAAAAAAATATATATATTTTTGTTTTCTAAATTTTAATAAATAAATTAGTAGTTTAAATATTATCTTATTATACTTATTTTGGCTATTTATAATTTTTTATTATGTTGTGTTAAATATAAAAATTAATTATATTTATATTTATTATTATTATTATTATTATTTGTTATCTTTATTTATTTATTTATTATTATTATTATTATTATTATCTTCTATTTTCAAAATAAAAAATTATTAATTAATTAGTTTAAATTTTAAATCCTATCTCTATCAGCCTAATAATAATTGTTTCCTCCTATTTTTTTTCTATATGTAAGAAAACTTTTTCCATCCTGAGAGACGGAAGATTCTAGAAAGTCAGATACTAAAAATAAGAGTAAAGAAAAAGACAGTAAATTTTTTTTTTTTTTTTGCTTTAAGAAATCAGAGAGGAAAAGGGTGAAGTTGAAGTCGGGTCTGTGTTCAAGATTTCGGTGATGATTATTGCTTGTTTCATTATTCCGTTTGAATCAGTACCAATTTTTTTTTATTATTATTATCCTGTATCACTCATATTATGAGTTTATTTATAAATGCATGAATTAAAATGATAGTTGCTTTATGCAATATTTAGTAAGAATAGTTAATTGATTATGTGGATTTTTATTATTGCATACTATTTGATTAAGTTATAATATATTTATTTATATTTTGAGTGTAAAAAAAAAACTGTGTTATGTTAATTTTGTTAAAGTTAAAATTTGAAACGAAAAAGAGAAATGGATGAAACGAAAATTGACAGGCTGTTTGATGTATACGTGCCTACACACTGTCTTTCAATTTACATACACTACAGATTGCATACACCA